>NW_024081701.1:403695-612440 GCF_003009895.1 Hyaena hyaena
TGGATGGACCTTGAGGGTGTTATGCTGAGCAAAATAAGTCAGGCAGAGAAGGACAAATACCATATGTTTGCACGTATAGGAGGATTAGGAGGAACTTAACAGAGGACCCTGGGGGAGAAGAAGGGGAAAATAGTTGGGGAGAGGGAGGGTGGCAAACCATGAGAGACTCTTGAATGCTGAGAACAAACTGAGGGCTGATAGGTATGAGGGGCAGGAGGGGTGATGGGCATGGAGGATGGCACTTGTGAGGATGAGAACTGGGTGTTATATGGAAACCAACTTGACAATAAAATAAAATAAATTGGTGAGAGTGAAAGCAAGTCAGATGTCAGTTGAGGAACAGATAACTAAACTGTTGTATATCCATTCAAAACATTATTGTGGACTATCATGTGACCATCAATGAGATGAAGTACTAATGCATGTTACAACATGGATGAACCTTAAAACATTATGCTAAGGGAAAGAAGCCAGTCACAAAGATCACATATTGAATGATTCTATTTCTAATTAATGTCCAGAATAGGTTAATCCATGGAGACAGAAAGTTGATTTGTGGTTGCCCAGCCCTGGAAGGAGGAGTATTGGTGTCGGGTAGTGTGTGTGGCGGGGGCAGAGACTGCTAATGGGTACAAGGTTTCTTTTGGGAGTGATGAAAATGTTCTAAAATTGATTGTGGTGTTAGTTGTATGACTGTAAATATATTAGAAACGACTGAGTTGTACATGCATAAATGAGTGAATTATGTCTCAATAAAGCCCTTATAAAAATGTTTGCTGTGACTTTTATTTATATCAAAGCCTGGAGCATCAGCTAATACTAGAAGTATTCAGAATAAGAATCACTTAAATTTTAGAATCTAAAGAGACATGAACTATTTTCTATTCCAACCTCAGTTTATATATCATAAAAGACAGTAGTCACAGTCTTTCCCCAGGCTACATACTAGATAATAAAACTATTTTTTTGAACCTAGGACTGTTCCCAACCATCCTGCATGATTAATAGACCGTTAATTCCAACAACCTTGCTTTAGATACACTTTAGCAAGAAGGCTTCCCATATCCTGATGATTCCTGACAAGAATCTACTCCGATGCAATCTTTTTTTTTTTTTTAACTCACTTCAATCTATTTTATTCAGATCTTGCCTCAGTCATCATTTACTTAGGAGCAGACAGACCATGAATACCCAATAGATTCGTTTAATATGTGGTATATTTACTTATGTATTGTCTACCTTTCTTACCAGAATATAAGCTCCATAGGGCAGGGGAATTTTGTTGTAATTTGATTTAAATAGATTTTGTCAAGCACCACTTTTAAGCTTTTATTCTTTTAGTTTTATATTTGTGCATTATAGCAGCTGCCAGAGAGGTAGCCCCCTCCACAGCTTTCCTTTTCTTTCACAGTTTGACTGCTAAATCAGAATGAAAGTTACATTAGATCAGCTCTGTTACATGCCAGATATTAGTAAATGTCCAGTCATTAGCAAGCAGGCACAAAACAAATCACACAAACCATTTTAAACATCAAAACATCACAGCTCTCTGTCTTTTTAGGGGCTTCAGCTGCATATTTTACAAGAGGCAGAAAAAATAATCCTGTGATACTTAAGATCATCTTCAGGCACCAGCCATCACCCTGCCTGATGGAGTTTATATTCTGGTAGCCTGCCTGAGGCTAACTGTGGGATAGAAGATGCAGGATTTGTCAGAGATGGGAAGTATTTCTAAAACATGTTCACCAATGGATGTTTCTTAAATATTATTAGATTCTCTATGGAGAGTCCAAATGTAGTATTCATCATTATAGTATGGAGCCACTACTTTTCACTAATGAGGACTGACCACCCCAGACTGTGCATTGTTGATTACAGCAGTTAACAGCCCCTAGTTATCGGCCCTTAAACCGAATTTGCATAATGATATCATCCTCTCTAAGCAGAACTATTTAAGTATGGTTCAAACATCTTAATAACTCTGTGCCTTAGCATAGTATAGATGCTCTAGAAATATTTCCTGAATTAACAATTTCTGCAGATGTAGGTAAAATTTCTCAAAACTGTCCATCATGAGTTGTATTTTTAGGATATTTATTTTCTTATGAGAAATCAGTTTCAGAAGTTGGTTTCAGGATTTTTCTGCTATAGAAATTATATGAATTACATATATCCTCCTGATTCACATGAATTAATTTTCTCACTTATTAAACATCTACCAATTATGTCATTATGTATTAAAATATTAACAAAAACTCAAGATAATGCCCCCTGACTCTTAATGCCATAGTTATAATATATAATCAGATCTACTATAATATCTTAAACTGCAGCCATGATAAAGAACCTAACCTCAAGAAAATAAAAGAACTAAATGTGATGTTCCCCCAGAATCAAGTTCATTCTTATTCATGAGTTTTGCCTTATTCTTTTTTTTTTTTTTTTGTATTCTTTTTGATGTGCTGACCAAAGGATTTTTTGCAGTGGGACTCAAGTAGAATTTCAATTGAAAATCAATTTCTTTTGTTTCCTGAGGAAAAATTAATATTGCATACCATGGCTTTTTTATTATAATTGAAAATACTGTCATTTTACTATGGTTTTGACTAAGAATTACTGTCTTAGTCATGAAGAAACTTCTGTCATGTTAGATATGAATTAGTGTTTAATTATACTGCATGCTGCATAGTACATAAAATTGTACAGTCAATAGTTAATATACATATTGCATAAAATCATAAATATTCACTATAACTGAAGTTTTATCATTACGATGTAATTTATAATTATGAATGAAGATAGATAATGATATTTTTAAAGCTCCTTTAAATTTGAACTCATGCCAAAAGATAGACTCACGTCAGTGTGGCAGATGTTGGCTGTTGGCTCACTCATGACTCACTGCCTTCCTCTACTCTAAAGGCTGGGAAGCAAAATACTCATTAATTACTCCAGTGTCCTTTGCAACCTCCCTATAGGATTGGACAGGAAATAGAGTTTTGGCAGCAGAATGTAGAAGATACTCCAGGCTTTATTTCCTGAACAAAATGTCAACATTTCTTAAAATTAAGACTTTTGCCTTTGACCTTCCCTTTTCTTGATTCTCCTTTCTACAATGTAAAGATAATCAAAAGTGCAACAGCTTTCTTAAAGCCAGAGAATGAAAAGGTGTATGTTACGGATGGAAGAGAAGGATGATAGAAGAAGCCTGGTACCCTGAAGATATCCCTGAATAGCTTTGCTAGATCTCAACCAGGTAACCTTCAGATTTTTGATCATAAAGAAAATTAACTGCCTCATTATCCTAATAGAGCAAATATCTAATAGAATTGAAAAAGACAGAAATATTTGCAGTGATCAAAGTATATTTTAAAGACAAGACAGAATGCTTTTCTTTTTTCCTACCTACCACAGAAAATTATAATAAATTGAAGGATGTGATTTTTCTTTTTCTTTTCCTTTGAGACATAAAAATGACAGAATCTTGCTATGAGATAAATTTGGGCTCCAGGCTACCTTTTGGTAGTATAACCTACATAATTTTAACTTAT
Source organism: Hyaena hyaena (assembly GCF_003009895.1). Lineage (NCBI taxonomy): Eukaryota > Metazoa > Chordata > Mammalia > Carnivora > Hyaenidae > Hyaena > Hyaena hyaena. Next base: position 407,247 of record NW_024081701.1, read on the forward strand.
TTTGTTAAATATGTATTAAGAATAAAATAAATCAGAGGTGTAATTTGAGAGTTATGCTGTAAATTATGACACAGTGCTGACCTATTGTTTTTATTCATATGCATAAAGGTTTCAATATTCCTTTTTTTTTTTTTTTAAATATTTTAATTTATTTCTAGGAGAGAGAGAGACAGCGCGAGCAGGGGAGGGCCAGAGAGAGAGGGAGACACAGAATCCGAAACAGGCTCCAGGCTCCGAGCTGTCAGCACAGAGCCCGACGCGGGGCTCGAACCTATGAACCGCGAGATCACGACCCAAGCGAAAGTCGGACGCTCAACCGACTAAGCCACCCAGGCGCCCCAAGTTTCAATATTCTTATACAGGTATCACTTTTGGAACTTTGATCATAAAAGTTCTTTTATCCCAGGAAAATAAAAGTTAGAGTTTCAAGGGTACTAACAATGGAAAGGGTAGAACTTTCATAATTTATTTGTTAAAATATCAATTTCCTTTACTCTTGAGGGTTTTCAGATGTTTACATCATTATTCCATGTTCCATTACAAAGGCAAATGTTGCAAACAAGGTAAGAGAAGAAAAACTGCTGAAAGAAACAAGTTTGTGTGTTATGATTTATACTTTGCAAATGGTGACCCAAATGTATTTTAATTTTGCCTTTAAATCATGTTTGATTTTTTCACTTCCCACCTCCAGAGCCAACCCAGAAAGTTTATAGTTTTTGGAGAAGGAAAGGGTAGAGATTTTCCTCTCTTTAGCAAGACATTGGTCATGAAGAACCAGTTCCATGAAAAGAAAAAAAAATTACAGCCTGTTTCAGCTCCCATTCAACATTTTGAGGGACAGTAAAAAAGGACACAGGCATAGCAAAAGGGAGATGCCTCTTCCTCCTGTCACAGTTAGGTTTTAAGGCTTTTTCTTTTTAGTAGAATGAAGCTAGGACACGGCAGATGGGGAGAAGCCAGTTCTTCATTATCCCATGGAATTACGGAAGCAGGGAGGAGAGAAGGTGAAACTGGTGTGAGTTTTCCTTTCCAGGATTTGACACAGAAGAGTCAGATAAAGGAGGGAAAGAGGCACTCTGGTCCCATGTCCTTTTGGATTATGAATAAAACTTGGGGCACCTGGTTGGCTCAGTCAGTTAAACATCCCACTCCTGATTTCATGGTTGTGAGATCAAGCCCAAAGTTGGCCTCCACGCTGAGTATGGAGCCTGCTTGAGATTCTCTCTCTACCTCTTTCTGCCCCTCTCCTGCTCTTACACTCTCACTCTCTCAAAATAAATAAATATTAAAAAAAATAAACTATCCCCCAAGTGTTTTCTTCTCCCTCATCAATCTTGGGTTTGTATCAGAGTAAATGGTCATACAACATATTTAGGCAATGAAGTAAAAGTTTAACTCTCTAAAGTTCTTACATGAATGGAGATGACACTCAGATGATAGTTGAGTATATTGGCCACTGAACTATCCAAGAGAGGCTAGGGGGTCACTTGAACTATGTAATGAGGAGTCACAAAAAACACTGAGAGGAGACTGAGCCTGTAAGGCAACATTGTCATACTTCATCAAACTGGAAGCAAATAGATTATGAATTTTGCTGGTCCCTGATTTCAGACCTCACTCTTGATAGAGTACTACATTTTTGTACCCTACGAAGCAGAAACTGATCAATTTTATGTTGAGTAATTCCTTCCTACATATTGAGAAAGACAGGTAGGGAGACAGGGAGAGACACAGAGACAGAGACAGATACAGAAAGAGAGACAATCAGGTAGAGAGTCAGAGATAGAGACAGACAGAGAGATAAAGGGAGACACAAAGACAGACAGAGGAAGAGAAGCTGCTTCTACAATTTTACATGTTTGACCAATGGCAGAATGTTTTAACAGATTAGCTTATGGCTCCATATAATTTATACATTTTAGACCTTTTTTCACTTCCATTATTATCCATATATTTCTGGTCTCTGATGCCATAAAATATGATCATATGATATTAAATATTCTTGCCTTGCATCACCATGTAATGAAGTAGGGCAAGTTATGACAGTAGGCAGTAGAAGTAGTTCTGGGAAACCGTTCCTGCTTCCTTGGAAACTGGGGTGCTGACAATAAGAGAATTCTACATGGCGGTAGGGATCTCCCCTTTGAAGGTACATGACTTTCAAAATATATCACACTTCACCCAAACTAAATGTGATCCTAACTTAAATTCTCTTGCCTTCAGTGGAACTCCAAAATGCCAGGAGCCACTCTCCTTTCACTCCAGATGATTGGCTTGGAAAGTGATAGTGGCTGAATTTCTTGAGTTCTTGCAACCAGTAGGGCTGAAAGCCTGGGGTTTTAAAGGCCAGTGGGCTTGGCTTGGGGAGAACCCACAGGCATTGAGGCTGTTCTTGAAGAGAAGGCAGGGAAAATATCTCACAGACACATAGCATGGAAACAGTGATCTGAAGAGCACCTGGGGTACACAGTGTGAAGTTTAGTTGCTCATGTAGGAGCATGTCCCAGAGATGCAGCATTCATGGAAAGAACCCCCTAGGAACAAAAGAACTGGCAGGCACCATTTCCTCCCCTGCCCCTCAGCATAAGCACAGCGCCATCTGTGGGAAACAGCACAGCATATATGCTCACTACTTAATTTGCTTACACCAAGACCTACCTCCACGTGTTTCAGTGGAACCACCTTTCCCAGTCACACTTGCCCTAGTCCCAGCACAGTGGGACTCTTCCCCCAGAAAACTTGCTCAAACTCCTGCCAGCACTGCATCTCCAGATTTGGGCATTTTGCGGGGCCTCAGTTCTGGCAGCCACGGCCACAGGTCTCATTTCACAAGCAGACCAAACACATCTAGTAAAACACACCACATTCAGGCCTGGCACCAAACACTGTCCACCACTGGCAAAGCAGGCCCCTACAGACAAGTGGCCTGAAGGATAAAAGCGGTAGAGTGCATGCAACACACTTTGCAAACACTCCCTGAAGTACCAGGCCCTGAGGAACAGGGGGCACTACAGATCCTCTTCTTCATAAGGCCATTACTTTCCACAACAAAAGATGTAGCAGACTTTCTTAACATATAGTAGTAGGCATGGAGACTTAGACAAAATGAAAGGACAGAGGAATTTATTCCAAATGAAAGAACAGGACAAGGCCACAGCCAGAGATCTAAGTGAAACAGATATGATAGAAAATTTAAAGTAATGATCATAAGGGTCCTCACTGGACTTCAGAGATAAGTGGAAGACATCAGTGAGACCCTTAACACAGACATAAGGAGTAACATAGCAGAGATAGGGTCTCAATAAATGAAATGAGAAACACACATTATGGAATGAAGAACTGTCTGGAAGAAGCAGAGGAACAAATTAATGACCTAGCAGGAAGAGTAATGGAAAGTAATCAAGCTGAACAAAAGAGAAAAAAAAAAGCATTATGCAAAACTAGACTAGACTTAGGGAACTCAATGACTCCATCAAATGTAATAACATTCATATTACAGGAGTCCCAGAAGAAGAGAGAGAAAAGGTAGAAACTTATTTGAAAAGATAATAACTGAAAACTTCCCTAATCTGGGGAAAGAAACAGATGTCCAGATCCAGGAGGCACAGAGAACCCCAACAAAATCTACAAAAACATAACCATAACTAGACATATAATTAAAATAGCAATATAAAAATGATAAAATAATGTGATAAAGAAACAATTTTTAAAACAGGAAGACAAAAGAAGACAATTACACACAGAGAAACCCCCATTGAGGTAGCAATGGATTTTTCATCAAAAACTTTGAAAGCCAGAAGGGAGTGGCATGATATACTCAAAGCACTGCATGGGAAAAATCTGTAGCCAAGAATATTCTATCCAGCAAGGTGATCATTCAGAATAGAAGAAGATATAAAGAGTTTCCCAGACAAACAAAAACTAAAGGAGTCATGATCACTAAACCAGCCATGCAAGAAATACTAAAGGGGACTCTTTGAGTGGAAAGAAGAGACCAAAAGTGACAGTATAGAAGTAGGATACACAAAAACAGTAAAAATGAATACCTTTCAAGGAACTCACAAGACAACAGTATGTAAAATATAACAATATATACCTAAAATGTGAGGAGGAGAGGAGTCAAGAAAGAATTCATACTTAAATGATCATCAACTTGAAATAGACCACTATTTGCAGAAAAGGTTATATACAAACTTAATGGTAACCATATATCAAAAACCACTACTAACCATGCAAAGAATAAAGGGAAAGAAATTAACATATATCACTAAAGAAAATCAGCACACTATGAAAGAAGAGAAAGACAAGAAAAGATCAGAGAAAATCTTCAGAAACAAACACAAAACAAATAATAAAATGACAAAAAACTCGTATCTATGTAAATGGACTAAACACTCCCATCAAAAGACATACAGTGACAAAATGGCTAAAAAAATAAACAAGTCCCACATGTATGCTGCCTACAAGAGACTCATTTTCAACCTAAAGACACCTGCAGAATAAAAGTGAAAAGATAAAGAAATATCTATCATGCAAACGGATGACAAAAGAAAGCTGGTATAGTAATACTTATGTATGACAAAATAGACTTTACAACAATATTTGACAAGAGACAAAAAAGGACACTATATGATAATAAAGGAATAATCCAACAAGAAGATATAACAAATGTAAATATTTATAACCTGACATTGGAACACCCAAACACATAAAAAAGTTAATAACAAGCATAGAGGAAATAATGGACAATAATATAATAATTGTAAGGGACTTTAACACCTCAATTACATCAATAGATAGAGCATCTAAACCAAAAATAAACAAGGAAAAAAATGGCTTTAAATGACACAGTGGAACAAATGAATTTAACAAACATATTCAGGACATTCCATCTTAAAACAGCAGACTACACATTCTTTTCAGGTGCACATGGAACATTCTCAAGAATATATCACATATTAGCCCACAAAGCAAGCCTTAACACATTCAAGGAGATAAAGTCATACCATGCATCTTTTCTGACCATAATGGTACGAAACTAGAAGTCAATCCCAAGAAAAGATCTGGAAAGACCACAAACACATGAGGGTCAAATAACATGATACTAAAAATGAGTAAGTCAAGCAGGAAATAAGAGAAGAAATGAAAAAGTCCATGGAAACAAATCAAACTGAAAGCACATGATCCACACCTTTAAGATGCAGCAAAAGCTATTCTAAGAGGGAAGTTTATAGCATTACAGGTTTACCTCAAAAATGAAATCTCAAATAAACAACTTAAACTTACACCTAAATGAACTAGAAAAATAACAACAAACAAAACCTAAAGCCAGTAGAAGGAAGGAAATAATAAAGATTAGAGCAGAAATAAATGACTTGGATACTAAAAAAAAACAATAGAAGAGATCAATGAAACTAGGAAATGTTTCTTTGAAAAAAAATCAATAAAATTGATGAACCTCTAACCAGACTTATCAAGAAAAAAGGAGAAAGGACTATTATAAATGAAATCACAAATTAGAGAGAAGAAACAGTAACCAATACCACAGTAATACAAATAATCATAAAAGAATATATGAAAAACAATATGCCATCAAATTGAACAACATAGAATTTCTAGAAATTCTATGAAATTCCTAGAAACATATAAATTACCAAAACTGAAACAGAAAGAATAGAAAAGTTGAACAGACCAATTACCAGCAAAGAAATTGAATCAGTGGTCAAAAAACTCCCAACAAAAGTCCTGGATCATATGACTTCACAGACAAATTCTACCAAACATTTAAAGGAGAATTAATAGCTATTCTTCTCAAACTGTCCCCAAAATAATAAATAAATAAAGGGAAAAAATTCTAAATTCATTCTATGAGGTCAGCATTATCCTGATACCAGGTAAAGACTCCACTAAAAAAGAGGACTTCATGCCAAAATCTCTGACAAATATAAATGCAAAAATCCTCAACAAAATACTAGCAAACTGAATCTAATAATACATTTAAAAAATCATTCACCGCAATCAAGTAGGATTTATTCCTGGATTGCAAGCATGTTTCAATATTCACAAATCAATCAGTGTGATACATTGCATCAGCAAGAGAAAGGATAAAAACCATATGCTCATTCCAATAGATTTAGAAAAAACTTTTGACGTAGTACAGCATTCATTCATGATAAAAACCTCTAACAAAGTAGGTTTGGAGGGAATATACCTCAACATAATAAAGGCCATATATGAAAAACCCACAGCAAACATCATACTCAGTGGTGAAAAACTGAGCTTTTCCCTTAAGATGTCCACTTTCACTCCCTTTGTTCAATATAGTACTGGAAGCCCTAGCCACAGAAATCAGTCAACAAAAAGAAATAAAAGACATCCAAATTGCTAAAAAAGAAGTAAAACTTTCACTATTTGCAGATGACATAATACTATGCATTGAAAACCCAAAAGACTCCACCAAAAAAACTGCTAAAACTGATAAACAAATTCAGTAAATTTGCAGAATACAAAATCAACATATAGAAATCTGTTACATTTCACTGCAACAATAATGAAGCAGCAGAAAGAGAAATTAAGAAAACGATCCCATTTACAATTGCATTAAAAATAATAAAATACCTAAGAACAAACCTAACCAAAGAAGTGAAAGTCCTGTGCTCTGAAAACCATAAAACACTGATGAAAGAAATGGAAGACAACATAAAGAAATGGAAAGACATTCCATGTTCAATCATTAGAAGAAAAATTATTGTTAAAATGTTTATAGTACCCAAAGCAATCTACAGATTTAATGCAATTTGTATCAAACTACCAGCTGTTTTCATGGACCTAAAACACACAATCCAAAAATGTGTATGGAGGGGCGCCTGGGTGGCTTAGTCGGTTAAGCGTCCGACTTTCGCTTAGGTCATGATCTCGCGGTTCGTGGGTTCGAGCCCCGCGTCGGGCTCTGTGCTGACTGCCAGCTCAGAGCCTGGAGCCTGTTTCAGTCTGTGACTCCCTCTCTCTCTGACCCTCCCCTGCTCACGCTCTCTCTCTCTCTCTCCGGAAAATAAAAAAAAAAAAAAAAATTAAAAAAAAATCCAAAAATGTGTATGGAACCACAAGACTGAATAGCCAAAGCAATCTTGGAAAAGGAAGGTAAAGCTAGAGGTGTCATATTTCCAGACTTCAAGTTACATTACAAAGCTATAGCAATCAAAGCACAATGATACTGACACAAAAAATAGGCACATAGATCAATGGTACAGAATAGAAAAACCCAGAAATACACCCTCAATTATATTGTCGATTAATCTTTGACAAACCATGAAAGAATATCCAAAGGGGAAAAGGTAGTCTGCTCAACAATTGGTACTGGGAAAATTGGACAGTAAGTAACATGTAAACGAATGAAAGTTGACCACTTTGTTATACCATGCACAAAAAAAATTTCAAAATGTATAAAAGACCTGAGTGTGATACCTGAAACCAAAAAGTCCCAGAAGAGATCATGGGAATTAGCTTCTCTGACATCAGTTTTAGCAACTTTTATAGATAGACCCACTGAGGCAAGAAAACAAAAGCAAAAATAAATTGGGACTACATCAACATACAGGCCTCTGTACAGCAAAGGAAAGAAAACTGTAAGTCAGCATATGGAATGGGAGAAGATGTTTGCAAATAACATATCTGATAAAGGGTTAGTATCCAAAATATATAAAGAACTTATAAGGCTCAACACTCCCCCAAAAATTCAATTAAAAAATGGGCAGAAGATATAGAGACATTTCTCCAAAGAAGATACACAGATGGCCCACAGACACATGAAAAGATACACAATATCACTCATTACCTGGGAAATGCAAATCAAAACTACAATGAGATATCACCTTCAACATGCCATAATGGCGAAAACCAACAACACAAAAAATGACAAGTGTTCATGAGGTTGTTGGAGGAAAAGAAACGCTCATGCACTATTTGTGGGAATGCAAAGTGGTGCAGCCACTGGGGAAAAAAGTACAGAGTTTCCTCAAGTTAAAAATAGAACTACTCTACTATCTAGCAATTGCACTATTGGGTATTTGCCCCCAAATACATAAAGATTAGTTCAAAAGGATATATGCACCCTTATGTTTATAACAGCATTATTTATAAAAGCCAAGATACAGAAGCAGCCCAAATGTCCATTGATTGATGAATAGATGAAGAAGATGTAGTATATTCAGTAGATTCAATGGATTATTGAATGGATTCAATGGATTATTCAGTCATAAAAAAGAATGAAATTGTGGGGCGTTTGGGTGGCTCAGTTGCTTAAACATCTGACTTTGGCTCAGGTCATTATCACAGTCTGTGGGTTTGAGCCCTGCATAGGGCTCTGTGCTGACAGCTCAGAGCCTGAAGCCTGCTTCAGATTCTGTCTCCCTTTCTTTCTGTCTGCCCCTGCTTGCACTTTGTCTTTCTCTCTCTCTCTCAAAAATAAACATTAAAATCTTTATTTTAAAAATGAATGAAATGGTGCCATTTGTAACAACATGAATGGAGCTAAACAGAATAATGCCAAGTGATAGAAGTCTGAGAAAGACAAATACCATACAGTTTTTCTCATTCGGTATGAGTGAGGGGATGGGTTAAATAGGTGATGGAGATCAAGGATTGCACTTGTCAAGATGAGCACTTAGTAATGTACAGAATTGTGGAATCACTATATCACATACCTGAAACTAATATAACACTGTATGTTAACTAACTGGAATTAAAATTAAAAACTTGGAAAAATCCATTACTCTTAAAATTCTCATGAAAAATCAACCATGTTAAAATAATACAAATACTTTACAGTAAATACTCTTCTAAATGAAAGACTAAAATATATGAGAGATTCAGCATTTTTTTCTCATAGTATATTGGTATCATGATTAAATTATCTTCATGGGAGAGGTTTAAAGTTGGACAGAAATAAAATGTCAAAATTTTATCCCACTGAACTGAGAGTGAAGTCTTGGTAAGAAAACCAGATACAAGACAGAATAAATCCACGTTTTTAATCAACATTTCAACTTTAATGTGAATGATTTTTCACATTAAATGTATACATATTTTGAACAAATTGCCTGCCCTTCATTTCTCTCTATTGAAATAGTCTTCTTTCTCTAAGATATGGCATATCTGTCTGCCACATCTGCCTTGAAGTCTCCCCTGATCACCAGAGAGAATTGACTCAACCAGTCATGAATTCCAATGGTAATTGCTCTGTACTTATCTTATTTCCTGATACTAGTTAGTTACCACTCTGTATTTTAGTTACTGGTTTATATGCATTACCTCTAGGGTGATGACTATATGATTTATTAACCTAACATGACCACCTTTAAAAATAAAAGGAACATCAATATTTAAGGTAGGGGCACAGGTATAAACTCAGACTGCTCTGAGGAAACTATGTAGGATGGTTATTTTTATCTCCCTTATTTGAATAAAAGCTTTTTAAGCACATGGACTAAAGCCATGTTTTTCTTCCTTTATGGTATTTAGTAATGTTTATTACAATTCTATAGAGGAGCTCTATAGAATTTACAGATGATTGCTTTACTAGTTAATTTTAGAAACTTCTTTTTATTCAGTTCTAAATAGTTAATCTTTTGGTTTATGGACAATCATGTCATTACATGGACACAGTTCATATAAACAAGAATTTCATAGACTCTATAATAAACACTGTTCAATGGCTGGCTCAGTGAATATACATATACACACGTGCAAATATGAAGTTGGTAGACACATCACTATGAACAAAATCAGTTTTTATTATGGAACATAATATTTTCTTTTTAATTTAATGGGCCACAGTCCAAATTTGAAAGATTTGGATTTCAAAAAAGATTAAACCAACAAAATTAATTAGATTAATGGAGATTGAAGAAAATCAGTGGTTTATCACATCCCGAAATTCTATATTATTAATTATAATATCAAGATCATTCATCATTCTAATTGATAGTTAGCTAGAATATATTTCATTATTTTCATTAAAAACAATGGCAAATTTTTTTTCTGTATTTTATGTCTATGAAAGATTATAAAAGAAATTCAGCAATCTCACATTTAATGTATTTTTCCATTGTTTTAAACACTTGGATACTTTACATGATGTTTTTGGTAGTTTTTTTTTTTAAACTGTGTTTTCATTCACTCAATGAATAGTTTTTAGTTTACTGTAATTCATAAAAAGTAGGTTGTTCACTGTACTATAGCCTAGAGACAAAACACTGAAGATGATATATTTAATCACAAAGAAGCATCATCTTAATTATATTTTAAAAGTATTTGAATTCAATCTAGTTTTATATTTGGGGATGTAAAATGTATAAACTGAAGTATTATTTTTAAAAATAACATACTGCGGTGCTTGGGTGGCTTAATCGGTTAAGCATCCAACTCTTGATTTTGGCTCAGGTCTTGATCTCATGGTTGTGAAATGAGCCTGGGACAGGCTTTGCATTGAGTGTGAAGCCTACTTGGGATTCTCTCTTTACCTCTCTTTCTGCCCTTCTCCCCTTCTCAAAATAAATAAATAAATATTAAAAAAATAAAAAATAAAAATAAAAAATAACACACTAAACTAAATACAGTTAAGATACATTAGGTGTATACATGATTTTTATCTGCATATAATCAGGCAAAATTTCAAATATAAAGAAGAATTCACTTAAGCTTCCTTCCTATAAGTAAAATAGTGTGTAATTTACTATACAGGTTTTTGATTTTGAAAATTATTGGTTTTTGGTAGAATGACATTACACTCCATTACAGCTGACCTTAACAGGTCAAATTGTACTTGATTTTTACCAAGATAGTAATTTCAAAACTTCCAAGATTCAGATTATTTTCTTTGACCAAACATATTCCTTCAGTTAGTTTCTTATTGAATATCATGCTATAGGGAGGGAATATGACTAATATAGATACATAATCTTGAAATTAGACTCATATAAACAAAAATACATCATAGCTAATGTATAAGTCAAGGTCCCAGCAGGGCACAGATAATATGTTCAATTAAGATAAATTGAAGATGGTTAATTAAAGAGATTATTTTAGAAGTTAGTTGTGTGATGACTTTTGTTTAAGGAACTACATAGGGAAAGGGCTGGTGCATTGAATACCCAATGTGTCTGTCTTCCTTCCCTCTGATTATGTGCCACAGATTGTTCATTGGCCAAATTCAATTGGAAGAGTATAAGAGAACCTGCTGAGATAGTCACTACAGATGCCCTTTCCAGGAAGGAGAGCCAGGTGGACTGTGAATCTAAAAGGACAAATAGAAGATATATGTCACGCTTCATCCTTTTGTTTCTCAGCATACACTGTTGTCTTTGACCTGGACAACAGATATATTCCAAATACAGGAGACACATAAAGTTACACAGAAAATTATCCAATCATACTTCTATCTGACACCTAAAATATTAACCACAACCAGTGTTCATATAAGAAAATGGGAGAAAAAAGGGAGGGAAGAAAGTTAAATAATGTAGAATATGGTTGCTAAGTCCCCACTTTTTTAGCTAGTCTAAAGACCTTGGTAGGTGATTTTAACTGCCTTAATTCATAATACATTCGTATTTTCTTTACCCTCTGCCAGAACTTTTCTGGACAGTGTTCTTTAATGAGGTAACCCAAACCATCTGCCCTATGAAACCTGACACGTTGCTTTACCACAGTGTTCCACTGATTATGGGTATTAATAAGCACAAAGAAGTAGCAAGAGGTATGAATTCCAATCTTTTTGTACATTGTTCTAATACCTTCCAGATAAGGGAATCCAATCAATAACTTCAGTAAGTTCACTTCTTGTTGATGAAATAGCATGAAAATCCCAAAGTGGCCAGGAGTAAACTTAGTCTCCCATTCATTGAATCATGATTTTATTTTTTTTTTTAGTAAATGTTCTTGCTTTGAGCACTAGAATTCTCATAGTCACCAAGTTCAAGGTTGCATTGACAAGAAAAAAAAATTCTCAAAAGGCTACTATATGTAGTAACGATAACATTCACTGTTAACTCTTGATTTCCAGATCTATGCATTCTCAGCATTTATAAACTGCTAGTTCAAGGTACATATCACATTCTGTAAGCGTACCATGTCCTATTTTCTCTCAACAGTTGAAATCCTTGATGATATGTCCATGCAAACCATAAATCCCATTAGGCTACCTCTGTTTCCCAGTTACTCCTATATTCTCAACAGGAGCTATATTAACCCCCAGGTGGGGGAAATTGGATTTTGAATGTGAAAAAAATCTGAGATATTAGAATAGTATTTAATGATGTCTAAAAAGATTCCTTAAGGGATAGATAATGAAAAAATGTTGAAGAACAATGAATTACTTTATCACTTAGAGTCTCAGGAGAATTCATATCAAAGACTTTTTGCAAAGTTATGGGGAGGGTGTTGGAAAACCACAAAAGATAGTGCAATACCCTGGGGCTAGTATCAGTGAGGGCAGGTATTATCACCAGTATGCCCTAAGAGAAAAAAGAGATGTGAAGTTAAGAGGACTTGGAAGCAAATGATCATATTTAAATGACCAATTTTAGATGAACTGGGACCTTTGAAAGACAAAAGCAATCAATTCAAAGTACTCCTTTAGGAAAGACTTCAGGGTAAAAGATTCCCGACCTTACTTTCCGATCTTTTTCTGATCTCCTATCAGTTCCCAAATTACTGATTCTAACTGAAGGCTATAGGGAAAGGGAACCTATTGGTATAGTCTATCCAGGTCAGTCTCTTATCACAGAAAGCATAGTAGAAAAAGGTAAACAGATGTTATTCAACACAATAACATTTAAGAGTAACAAAAATCAGGAAGACTATGTTTTAAATTTTGCCTGCTACTTTATTGTAGGTGAAAACATATGGATTAACCATTATCTTTGAGATATATGTCTACATAAAATCTTTTTGCATCATTCTCAATCTAAATTAAGATAGGAAGTCTATGCAGAAAGTCTATACTGAATATTCTAACTTTATCTAAAATAAGTAAAGCTAGGATGCTTTTTTCGCTTAGATATAGCTTATAAAGAGTTAATCAACACTAAGAAAAGAAATTCATCTCCAAAATACCCCTTCTATATGGTCTGACACTTGACCATCATACACTTCTCAGTTTGCTGTCCATGTCTCTCCACAGTTACAGCACTTGGGCCAGGAATACCAGAAGACCTTGAAAGTGGATCACCAAGGCTTCACATGCATTCTTTTTTGTCCTCATCAGTAATACTGTTCTCCAGCCTTCAGCTGATCAGGGTCATCTCCTAATTGTTCTCAAGGAGTGGCCTCACATTGGGAGCTCAGTGTTGATTTCTATCACTGACAGTTGCACATCCACAGGCAGCAGAGGCTAGATATACATTGGTAAGAGACTTCATGAAATTGACTCCATAAATAGTCACCGTCTCTGCCACTTTGGCTATTTATTTTTTATTATGCTCATTATCCCAAGTACAGAATGGTCAATGAAGAAAGCTGGGTAAGTCATTTTGTCTACTTCATTGTGCAGTGCCTCTTCCATGATGGATGCTTTCTGATATGAATACAAAAATCTTCACTTTGTGCTCTCTGCCATATATCCAATCACACAACTCCACCAAGGACCTGTCTCAGATCTCTCAGCCTTTTTCCATCCAGACCTCTGACTGGGTTGCCCAGGCCAATGGTCACTAAAATGGACCAATATATATTCTTAACTCAGGTCACTTTCTGTTCACTGTATCACACTGGAATTATGTCCAATGATGTGAAGGTTCAGTCTGGTGTTCTATGGGATTTGTCTCTAGTCTGAATCTCTTTGCTTTTAACATGAGAAAGAATGGGAGAGTTGACAGGGTCCTAAGATAAAACTATACATTAGTATTGTCCATCCAATGTGAATGAAAACTGTTTCTGATTTCTTTAATAATTAAAATAGAAAAAATCAATTTGTGAAATAAATGACTATATACCATTTGCCTGAGGTATTCTTAATCTGCTCTAGCAATTGACATCATGCCTGACGCAGCAGGTGGTATTGGGGCTACTACTTGGTAGAGCCTAAAATAGTCTGTAATAATTAATTCTCTAGTTTCTCCAGGGGCTACAATAACAAATTAAATGGATATGGGATAGAGGTCCAATATCTCTGTATCTTTTAGGTCTTTAACAGTCAAATTAGTCTTCATCATGTATATTAGGAAAAGATATCGTTTTCTTGGATATGGTTGGGATGGGGGGAGAGTCATTTTAAAATATTCTATTTGGCCTCCCCCATTAAATTAACTTTTTCTCCATAGACCAGGGACTCAATCTGGAGTCACTCCTACTGCCAAGTATACCAATTCCATTTCTGTGCTCAAGAATCAAGAAATGATCACTGAATGAGTCTGCAGACCCAATGGACTCACTATGAGCCAGACTTTCACTAAAATTTCATTTTTTTAACCTGGTCCCTATACATTCTCATTTGAACAGGAGAGAGAGAAGGAGAACATGATAATGCTTTGGATCTCCAGGTACTGATGACAACTCAGATCATGTTTGCAATAGTCCTTGAAATGTTTGCACAAAAAGAAATAGGGGTGCCTAGGTGGTTCAGTCAGTTAAGCATCCGACTTCGGCTCAGGTCATAATCTCGCGGTTCATGGGTTCAAGCCCCGCATTGGGTTCTTTGCTAGCAGCTCAGAGCCTGGAGCCTGTTCGGATTCTGCGTCTCCCTCTCTCTCTGCCCCTCTCCCACTCATGTTCTATTTCTCTCTGTCTCAAAAATAAAAATAAAACTATAAAAAAAAAAAACAGAAAGAAATAAAGAAGGAACTAGGGAAGGGTGGAAAAGTTGTCAGACTGATGTAAAGGAAGGACAGAGGAAGAGAATGTTGGATGGATTCCAAGCTGGCTCAGCAAAGCCATTTGTGAGTTGTGAATCAAAGTTGGTCAAAAGAGTCCTGTGTATCCTAAAAGGGTTCTTCTTTGGTATTTCCACTACATTTAGCCACTGGAGGGGGTAGGCAGGCAGGCTGTGGAAGGCATGTCATCAGGGCAAATGTAGAAATGTATTTCAGGGAGTACCATCTAGTGCTTGTAGTCAATTATCCCTACTGTAGTAGGAGATCAGCTGGGTACTTGCTCATGCCTATCCCATTACCATAACGTGGAGAGGACAGGACTGTTAGCAGGATCAAAAATTGGATTACAAATAGAACTAAACTGGGGCAGCCCCAGAAATCTTATTTCTTCAAATTCCTTTGTTTCAAATTCATAAGACAGTACCTAAAGGTGGCACTTACTTGAGAGATGAAGGAAGAACAGGATGGGGAGCTGGGAGAAGGAGCATTGGGAAAGCAGTTTAATTCTACTGTACTCTAAGCCTCAGGCAGAACTGCCTGTCTCAGTTCACTCTCTTCTCCATCACCACAGCCCATTTACTGTGGAATGTGACAGACCAAAATCAGAGTGTATCCTTAACACTAAGATTTTTAAAAATATTTTTGAGATCATGGTTCTCATAGAGCTTCTGCTTAAAAGATGTTTCTTCTACATTCTTAAAAACTAAGGCATTTGGTAGCAGACATCCTTGAAGAGACTGTCTTTCATAGTTATCAGTGTAATATAAGCATTTCTCTGATCCCTTTTATAGCAAGAAACAAACAAAATAAAAATAAAAACAAATCAAAAATTTATGTTTCCTTAAGTTCCTTTCTTATTCTCTCTTTGAGCCACTCACTGGATTTCCAGAGACACCAAAACTTCTTTTTCAAAGTCACCAGTTGCCTAATCTCAGAGTCAATTCTCACTGCTCATCTTACTTGATCTCTTAGCCACATTTACACAGTTGATCAATTCTACCTTTATTCATTATACTCACTTGGCTTCCAGCACACCATACATCCTTGGTTTCTTCCTTTCATAGTGACTACCTTTCAGTCGCCTGTGTTGACTCTCAGTTCCCAGGAATCGGATCACTTTCTTTTGTTTCTAGTCTTCCCTTGTAGATCTCATTCATAAATAATGGATCTATAGTAATGACTCCCAAATGTAAATCTCATGCTCAGTCCTCTTCCTTAAACTCTATTCTCATAGATTCAATTGCATTCTCAACATTTGAATGTGTAACAGGCATTTCAAAATTATCATTGCTCTAGCCATCTCTGCATTGAGCCTCCCACACCCATCACCCTACATTAATATTTTGTCAATTAAAGGCAATTTGTTCTTCTAGCACTCATGTAATAAAACAATTGGAGTTATCCTTGTCGTCTCTCTTTTTCTCATATTCCACATCCAATCCATACGTATCTACTCTTGGTATATAAATTCTGATCACTACCAACCACCACTATCTCTTGCCTAGATTATTGTAATGTCCTTATTATCTGCTGTTTGCACTCTTACCCTCTTAAAATTTATTCTCAACAAAATAGCAAGAATGATTTTTTAAATAAAAGTAATAGATCAATCCACTTCTCTGAACAAAATCTTCCAATAAGTGTCTACTTATAACATGAAAGTTAAGAAGGAGTTTAATTTGTCTACAAAGCCCAACATGAACCTGTTACCTATCTCTATGGTTTCATTTCCTTCTGCTCTTCTCACACACCTTTCTCAAGAAAGGTTTTCAAACACATTAAATAGGGCCCATGCACTGTCTTTTCCCCTCTGCTTAGAATACACTTCACCTCGATATTTGTATTCATGGTTTACTACCTTTTCTCCTTCAATAATATGCTTAGTTGCTTTCTTTTCAAAGAGACCCCCCCAGACTATAATTTTATTATTTAAAAAAAATTTTTGTTTATTTATTTTGAGACAAAGTGAGGGGGAAGGGGCAAAGAGAGTGAAAGAGAAAATCCCAAGCAGGCTCCATGTTTAGCGTGGAACCCAATGCTGGGCTCAATCTCACAATCCTGGTCATGACCTGTGCTGAAATCAGGAGTTGGGCACCCAAGCCACTGAGCCACTGAGGTGCCCAATCCCAGACCATTATTTTAAAAACTGCACCCCCCCCCCACTGAGGCATTCAATTTCCCCCGTCCGTGTTTATTTTTCTCTATAGCATTTATTACTTTACAGTATTACTATATATTTATTTTCTCTTTAGTTTGTTTCTTCACAGTATAATATAGAATCCATATTGCAGATTTTTTTTCAATTTTGTTCAGTGCTATATCTCTAGTTCCTGAAACAGAATCTGTCATAGAAGAGACTTTTTATCTACATTTACTAACTGAATGAGTTTACATTTGTTTTTTAATACCATATTGCTGCTTTAAAAAAGAGTTAATGGGTGACCATGGTCTTCCATACTCACTGGAAAAATCTCTTGCATGTGAAATAAGGATGTAGTCATTTTTAACACTATACAAGCAGAAATAATATCAAAGTCTCATCACTTTAATAACACTTTCCTAGAACCATGAAAAAAGCTACTTTAAAGCACCTATTTTAATAAATGATAAATTCATAGCTAAAGAAAATCATTCTTATTTAGTCTCTATCTGAGTGAAGTAATGCTGATTTCTTTTTCTTGTTACATAAAGTTTGTCATCAGTTAGCAAATACAAGTTGTGTACCTGTAAAGTACACATAAGGTAGACACGTAGATAAAGAAAATCAGTGAGGAGAACACAGAATCTGAGTACTCCAATATTCAGAAGTTTGAAAAAAGAGAATCAGCAATGGAGAGGAAGAATAGTCAGTGAAGTAGAAAGAAAATTGGCAAAATCTGGTGTTATGGAAATATGCAAGAGACAGTATTTTCAGGAGGTCAAATGTGTCAAATGATGCTCACTTGTCAAATTTAACCTTTTTCTCAGGCAAAGGAAAAACAAAGCCTATTGCTTACTCCTGACCTTTAATCAAAGATATGTGTTGAAAAGGCAAGATACTTTCTCAAGGCCCTGGTATGTACCTGTTGAATAAATTAGAATTGAAGGTCACACAAGGATTTTGGATACAAATCATGGTACATGATATATAACATTTGGCTGAGTGCATATCATGTCACTTGGGTTATGGGTCTTAGCTTACTTTTCAGATCAGATAAAATGATCATGGGGCAACAATGTTGATGGCCAACTGTTCTGGCCGACAACTCAGGGAGTATAAAAGAAGAGGGGGAAAAAAAAAGATGCTCAACAAACACTAAATTGCACGTGGAGTCAAGTAATGAAAATCCAGTAAAATGTCTTAAGTAGCAAAGACAGGTATCAGAGACAAAATTATAATTGATTGCAATTGCCTTATTCTTTCCTACAGTAATTTAAGAAAGAAAAGCTAGTATGTAGGACTACTTACCTATTATTATATAAGGTATTTTAAAAAACAAGAATTTTTAAAAAGAACTTTAAAGAGAAATAATTACCAGATTAATAATTAAATGTGCACAGCTCAATGGTCTTTCATATATCCATAAAAATCCACATATATCCACAGACCACACAGATTGTGGCCAAGAGGTACCACAATCAATTCCAGAACATTTCCTCACTCCAAAAGAAAGCTTTGTACCCATTAGCAGTCATTGTTGCTCTTGTCTAACCATTCTTCTAGTCCTAGGTGACTGAGATGGCCTTCTCATCAGCTTGACTAAGCTTTAGATGTTTTTTTTTTTCCCTGACTATAGACGCTTACCCCCCACTTCCTTAGAAAATGTACTTTAGAAACTTGTGATTGCATATTCTTTCTCTGCTCTTTTTAAAATATAGATAAATCTTCACCCAGTCTCTTGCCAGTTCTACAACCTAGGAATGTCTTTCACAGGGATAAATATAGATAAATCTTCTTCCAGCCTCTTACCAGTTTTACAACTTAGGAATGTCTTTCACAAGGATCTGGGAATCATCCTTTTGAAACATAATCATCAAAAGACATAGTAGCACTATCCACAGTCTCTGTAGAATCATAGAATCCAACTTCACTAGCAAACAAAGATTGCTTAATCACACCGATCTACCTCACCCTCATATGTTCTAATGCTTTTCCTTTAGCTCACCTGAGCACTTAATTTTCTCACTTTTTGATTCAGAGAAATGTAGTTCGATCTCTCTCCCCAATTACAGTAGTCTTGAATAAAGTCTTCTTTGCCTGTTTATCTGGTGCAGTTTTCCTTTGGCATAGGCAACCACTAATAGGAAAGCATTAATCTATTTTTGATCTCTATATATTTGCCTAGTCTGGGCAATTTCATATTAATGTAATCATATAATATGTGGTCGTTTGTGACTGACTGATGTCTTTTATTTGGCACAATGCTTTCAGGTTCCATCCATGTTGTAGCATGTATCAGAACTTCGTAACTTTTTATTGCAGTAAAATATTTCATTTTATAATTGTACTATATTTTGTTTATCTGCTCAGCAATTAATAGACATTAGGTTTTTTCTTCTGTTTGGCTGTTAGGAATAAGGCTGCTATAACATTCAGGTTTTTATGTGGGCATATTTTCATTTCCCTTGGGTATATACCTAGGAGTAAAACTTCTGAGTTACATAGTAACTCCAGGTGTCACATTTTGAAGACCTGCTAAACTGCTTCTCAAAGTGTCCATATAATTTTAGATTCCATCAACAATGTATGAAGGTCCAAATATCACCATATCCTTGCTCACACTCATTGTTATCTACTTTATCTCATTCTGGTTTTAATTTGCATTTCCTAGTGACTAATGAAATTGAGTACCTTTTAATATGCTTATAATCTTTGGAGAAATATCAGTTTGAATTCTTTACATGAATCTAATTAAAAACTATCTTGTTTTGATTTTTCAGATTTTGAGGAGATTTTCAAAGAGTCTTTCAATTCTCACAACAAGTGCTGTTATGGTATAGTAAATTAATGGGGATCATAAGGAAATAGAAACATTTTTTCTTTATTAGTTGTACTATTTATATATGGATCTCAGCCAGTGTTGATTTATACAAAATATTTAACCATGAATCATGTTTTCAAAGCTTGAAATTCTTCCCTAAAATATATATTTGAAATGGAGATGTCTAATTTCTTGTTTACTTAACATTATATATTTAACTTTTCTTCTTTTAAGTTCAAGTATGTCTCACTCTAGAAAAAATGGAATAAAATGTCTACACTTATAAAACAATTAAATTAGTATAAGATCATATATATTCTTTTACCAAAAATAGAAAAATGATTAAAGAATTTTTTTAAAGCATGTGTCCACTTGATGTAATTATCTGGCTAATTAATTTTGCATTTACACAAAATATTTATGAAACATAATTGGAAAAAATCCTATATTTGTATCTTGATGTTCAAATAAGATATGCAGAAATAAACACAAGTCAAGTCTCCAGTATAATTAAATCAGTCTGACTAAAAGTGTATTACTGTAGTCCTCTGTTATATAGAGGAAATGGCACTAGAATTAGAAACAGAAGAATTAACTTTATGACTTAGGCATGTAGCACAACAGTGGAATGAACCTGGGGAAGATAAAATACTTGGTATATTCTGAAGTTTTATGCAAACATCAGGTATTAAGAGTTCTAAATCTGACAATTAAAAGGAATATAAAGAACAGAACACAGCAGGAAAACTCATTTAAGGGTTATATAATAGGATATACTTTACAGGTTGTAAAATAAGATAGATAGATAGATAGATAGATAGATAGATAGATAGATGGTTGACCCTTGAACAATACTGGTGACCCCCCTGAGCAGTGGAAAATCATTATGTAAACTTTGACTCTTCAAAAACTTAACAACTAATGGGGGCACCTGGGTGGCTCAGTCAGTTGAACGTCTGACTTTGGCTCAGGTCATGGTCTCATGGTTCATGGGTTCGAGCTCTGCGTTACACTCTGTGCTGACAGCTGAAAGCCTGGAGCCTGTTTCAGATTCTCTGTCTCACTCTCTCACTGCTCCCCCACTCGTGCTCTGTCTCAAAAATAAGTAAACATTGGAAAAAAAATTTAATTTAACAACTCATAGCCAGCCTACTGTTGACAACATAAACAGTTAATACATATTTTGTATGTTATATGTAGCATGTACCGTATTCTTACCATAAAGTAAGATAGAGGAAAGAAACTGTTAAGACACTCATAAGAAAAATAAAATACATTTACAGTACCATACTGTATTTACTGAAAAAAATCCATGTATAAGTAAACCTACACAGTTCAAACCCCATATTGTTCAGGATTCAGGAATATGTACACACACACACACACACACACACACAAGTTCAGTGTACCCTACTGCATATACAAATATATATATAAAGTATGTCATTACAACCTGAACTGACTTCATAATGACTTAAGTAGCTGATGATCAATCATACAGGTAATAGTTAATGATTATTTTCTTTCTTCACCACACAGAACACAAGTTTTATAACATAAGGAAATTATAATAAAGACTTTTAAAAAAATTTCTAAGCATCATCATATTCTGTATCAAAGGATGTTTCTATATGAAGTAAGAATACCTCAACTTGTATTGAAAAAAATGTCTGTGAGAGAAGATATTTTGAAAAGCTATTTAAAAATACAGTAGCTTGTGGTGTTACCTACAAAATGACAATTTGCACAATTGTTTCTGGAGAAAATTCTATAATAATAAATTTAGGATAACAAAACTAACATTAACTTTCAATCCCTCTTAACAGCTGTCCTGCTAAGTTTCTCTGATCAAATTGCTTTCTTACTCTATAAGCTATTTGAAAACTTGTCTACTCTACATCCAATCCTTTGCCTCTCTCCCTGTCAGTAAATGGTGTTCCTTGCATTTTCACAGATTAAGAGGATTCACCTTCCTCCCATCTCTCTTACAAACCATTATCTATACTCAATCTTCCCTCTATCCTTCCCCTTTCAAAAGAGGTGTCCCGCATCCTATCCAAGCCCAATCCTTCTATCTATGATTTATTTTAGAATCTCCTGACCTCTCAGAAACCTCAACTCATAACATTGGTTGTTATTTCTCTTTTATTTATATCCATGTTTTCCCTTTCAAGTTTTAAAAATAATTTTTAATGTCTTATTTATTTTTGAGAGAGAGATAGAGATAGCATGAGCAGGAGAGGGCCAGAGAGAGAGGGAGACACAGAATACAAGAAAGCTCCAGACTCTGAGCTGGTTGTCAGCACAGAGCCCAACGCGGGGCTCGAACCCACAAACAGTGAGATCATGACATGAGCTGAAGTCGGACGCTCAACTGACCAAGCCACCCAGGCGCCCCCATGTTTTCCCTTTCAAATGTTTGCATTTAATGATGAGCAAGCCTATAATCCAACAAACAACAAGCACAGGACTTCCTATATCATACAACCCTATCTTGCTAACAACCCAATTCCTTCTTGCTTCTGCTAAAGATATATAAGAGTTTTGAAGAATTTAAAATATTTTTCCAGTTCTTAAAAGCTATATAAAAAATCTTCTCAATTTGCATTTAAACAAAAATAATTGCGACCCAATTTCCAGTATTTTCCTAAAACATTCAACTGCTGAACTATAAGTTTTCTAGATAACTATTTGGAATTCTTTTTAGTTCAATGACATATACTTAAATATGAGGGTGGTATATAGTGAATTTCTTATCCTTACACATCATTTGATGAGTCTAGATAGTCTGAATATTTTCAGTGACACATTACAAAATCCATAATTGTCAATAATAAAAATTGCATCTCATTGGAGCTTTCTTCAGTTTCACTGAGAAAAAAATTCCTCCTAATTTTATATTATAATAAAGTAATAACTCCTTGCTTGCCATAATAAAGATTTACAGACTAATTAAAACATGAACTGGATTTTGTCTAACCCAGCTAGGGTTCTCAAACAAAATCTAAGAGACTTTGAATAGCAAATAAAATTTTAAAAACTAAATTTTATAGAATTTACCACTAATACTTTATGAGGTTTATTACAAAGCTACAGTAATTAAGACAGTGTGGTACTGAAATAAGAATATTCAAATAAACCAGTGAGTAGAATAGGAAGTCAAGAAGGAGATTTACACACTCTATGTTATTCATAAATAGACATGCCAACGCCAGTCAGTGGGAAATGGGTGGTCTTTTCAGTAAATGGCGCTAGAAAATTAAATATAAATAAGAAAAAAATCTCTATTCTTATATTTACATTAATAAAGAAATTCAATTCTATTGATGCAAATGAAAAAGGTAAAAGAGTATTACTTATAGAATAGAACATAGTGGTATATCTTCATGACCTTAGACTAGGCAAAGATTTCTTAAGCAAAACACAAAAAGGACAGTCACTAAAAATTGCTAACTGTACAACATTAAAGTAAGAACATCTATTCATCAAATATTATCATGAGAAGTAACATGTAAGACATACTAGAAGAAAACACTCACAATCAATAAATCTGACAAAGGACTCATATCCAGAATATATAATAAATCTGACAAAGGACTCATATCCAGAATATATAAAGAACTCTCACTAAAAATACAAAAAAGGTAAATAACTCAATTTCAAAACAAAATGGTCAGAAGACTAACCAAACACTTCAAAAAAGAGAATGTTGAAATGGTCAATAAGCATATGAGAAGTTACACATTATTTATTATTGAAGACACTAAAATTAAAACCACAAAATGCCCACTACAGTGACTTAAATTAAGAGCCTATTCCAAGTGTGAAAACATAGATAGAAGAAAGAAAATCCTCATACACTGCTGGTTGTAGTGTACATTGCTACAACCACTTTGGCGACCTTTTAGCATAGTATTTATGAAAGTTAAACCTACAACTTTTGTTAGACTCTACACTTAGATATTCATAAGAATGCATAGGTATGCCAAGTAATTTGCACATAACAGCTTTATTTACAGTTCTCAAGTACCTGAAAAAAATTAAATGTCCAAAAACAAATGAATGGATATATAGATTATGTATGTGTATTCACAGAGGAATACAACACAGCAATAAAAAAGAACAAATTTATGATAAGAACAATAGCATAAATGGATCTCATATACATAATTTTGATTGAAAGAAGTTATATGTACTGTACGACTCAATTTATACTAGCTTCAGGGATAAACAAATCTGTGACAATATATATCAGAATATTAGTTATATCTGCAAAGGTACCCTGGGATGGAGCACAGATTGAGGGTATATTCTGGAGTTCAATACCTTGTTCTGTGTCATAGTTAGATAGGTATATTCATATGTAAAATAATATGTTAAAATTCCTCCAGCCATACACTTTAATTAATGCAATTAACTGTATAGATGTGGACTTCAATTTTAAAATAAACACACACACACACACACACACACACGAATAGGTATGATCAAATGCTTTGAAAACATAGAGGAGAAAGCCATTACTTTCAACTATGGAAACTTAAATGAGTTCAGCTGAAAATATGCCCCACTAAATATCCCCTCCTCTTATATGCTTCATGGCTAAGACTGAGTATAACCAAGTCTGGAAAACAGTTTGGTTAAATTTTTTAGACTGATATATAATGACTTCCTTCTATTTTCTTCATGCTTTGTGAGGCTTTGGAGACAAGATCATGAATCTTTTTAAATGAATGTCCTGACATGATGAATTACTTTTGAAAATGGAGGATTTTTTTATGGAAAATGTTTCTCTCTTCATAATAATTAATAATTTTATCCCATAACACTTGTATGCTTAAATTCTTATGTCCTTTTTACTTCAAAAAAAGGCACATAGCTTTGAACCTGGATGTAGTTTTCAAATAGAAATTTAGTGCAGAGTCTGTCTCTTGAGTTACTTTTGCTTTTCAGGGTGCCTACCACTCTCTCATCTATTTCCATATGATGGCATCTCTCGAAAAATGCCTGTATTACTTTATTGCATACTGATTTTTGTGGTGCTAATAGGCTCCTAATTAAATGATATACCTGAATGAATTAAATATATTTTACATAATACTTCATGTTAATATTATCTTCTATGTACTGAAATGAAAATAAAAGAGAAAATATGATTTATTAATTTGATAAAGCTGCAGGGGAGAAAAATATACCACCCCCAAATATGCCTCTTTGGTGTATTGAGTTTTTTAATGGTTATTTTTTAGAAGTGGCAGACACAATGAAGCTTCAAAAACTGAATAAAAGGTACCCTTTTGTAAGAGACATTGACATTTATAAGGGACATCTCCTTATCTGTAAGGGGATCTCCCTTGTATACCAGGAAGAAGAAGATATCTAAATCTTTAGAAACAGCAGTCAAAGAAGTTTAAATGTGTATTACAATCTTTCTTTTATTTATCCTGCTTTTCCTGGTTAAATACCATAACTGTCCCTCTCATCTACAAGCACCTCCTCCAATACGTTCTTTTGTCTTTAGCCTGAAGATGATATTTAAGTTCATTACTTTGACCATCTTAGAGTTACTCAGTTTTCTTCTGTTTCTCCCATTTATACTGGAGGTACACATGTTATTAAACTTATGTTTTT
This sequence comes from Hyaena hyaena, assembly GCF_003009895.1. NCBI lineage: Eukaryota > Metazoa > Chordata > Mammalia > Carnivora > Hyaenidae > Hyaena > Hyaena hyaena. Next base: position 432,706 of record NW_024081701.1, read on the forward strand.
CTCCTGTTATGCTATCTTTTATCTGTTTAATTATTAGATTAGCCAAAGAACCTAGAAGGAAAGAAGGGAAAATTTTTCTTCCCCAAAGCTTATACTTATACCTCAAAGTAAAGTTGTATAAGAAAAACCTTAGGACCATGAATGTCAATTATCAAGTGAAATGCATTGAATTTTTTTAGATATATATAAAATCTATATCTTCTATCTCATATAAGATGTATAGCATAATAAATCTCTTCTTTGAGACAATCAAAGGCAAAAGATTTTATATATTAAAACAATGTTAAGAAAATAATTTAAATCATAAATACAATTTAAAGGGATAATCACTCTTTTCTTCTAAAACATTCTATTTGGTCATAACGTTCATGAGATGAATAGAAGAGTAAGCAATAAACTTGTAATTTGCAATTTACTTCAAGTGATAAATTCCGTGAGTTTAGCAAAAATAATTAATTAGCTGGAATATAATTTGTCTTCAGCTTTGTGAGCCACTATAAAAATTCACGTATCAAAAATATCATTCAGGATTAAACTAGTATAATTTAAAAATAATTTTTCTTACTATTTGTCCTATTTGTTTCCTTACCTTTTCAAACTGTTTATTCTTCCAGTCAAAAATTTTAAATACGATATTAATATAATATGATTCCTAAGTTTAACATACTTATATATGATTAACTCACAGATCATGACAAGAAATAGAAATTAAGTGAAATTGATGTGAACAGTGGTTTTTTAAAAATCTAGCCTTCAAAACATTCATTGTCTACCATTACTGCATTAATATACTCTGTTCCCTTTATCTATGCTCCATGTCTATAACTAACTACTTTTCCTCAATACTAAAAGTCTGCTTGTTTCTCCTTTGATGTTCTTCTATATTCTGGTATTGATGAATGTAGCTTTCATAAGAAGTGGAGAAGTTATTGAAGATATTCTGCTTAGAATGAGAAAGGAAGCCGGGACAATCTATAATCAAAATGAGGGGAGAACTGTAGGCTGAATCTTTATACTGTCTTCAACTTACTATTTTTTCCTCAGTCAATACTACCTATTCTCTCCAAAATTATTTTTAAATGCAAATATGATTATGTTACTTTATGTAAATTGGCAATTTCTTTCCTTTGGTCCTTGGATTGAATTTAAAATCCTCAACACAGCCTCCATCATTTGGTTCATGCTTAAGAAAACTCATGGTCTACAGTCTATATGGTGTTGAGGAAGGAAAACTTTCTCTAACCTTTAAAACTTCTGGCTGGTCTAAGAATTAAATTGACATGAGACAGATTAATGATAGAAAATCAAATTTGTATTTGTACAAATCATATGTACTGGAACCCCACACACATGAGAAGTTCCAAGACAAAAAACCAAAGTTAGGTACATATATGCAATCGTAAGTTAAGGAAAAACACCGGGATCTGCGGCTTCAAAGGGGAGGAGGGCAATTCACAAGACAGTAAGAAGAGCAGATGCTTGGTAATTAGATGTTTGTCTTGTAACACAGATAAATCACTCAGGTAAAATATATCTCTGGCAATAACATTAATTCTGAGAAAGACCCCCAATTTAGATTATTGTGGTAGTAAATGGAGGGGTAAGACTCACGTGAGCCTGCAGAGTCTCAGTTGCCTTCAGCTCAAAATGATCCACATGCCAGCTTGGTATATTTTGGGGAGACTTGTTCTGAACAACTTTAACAAATTTGTCAGAAATAAAGTTTCAGCCGATTGCTCGAGTGAAGGAAACTAATTGTAACAAAATACCAGATGCTGCACATATTCCAAACAATACCAAATAAAGTGCTTTGAAATGGAATATTGGCCTCTCTCCTCATGCCAGCTTTAACTATGACTAACCCTGAATGGCTTCCAGAATTAGAGCATATTTCGCATACAAAGGGTATTGTGGCTATACAAACCTTTCATAAACAAATGCTAAACAAATAAGGAAATTCCTTAAATTAATTTTATATAAAATATATTTAAAGAAACTAACAAATCCTTCATATTCTTTACCATAAGATATTTCATTTTCAACTTATAATTTATTTGAATAAAAACCTGACGAAACAAACATGATTATATACGTTTATAATATAGTATTTATGAATGTTTGTATAAATATTTAATATAAAAAGAATTGCTTCTCAGGCCACATTTTCTTACTGGTGGTGATAGAATGATTCAAGACATAAGAGGTAAACATAGAACTAAATAACAGCACGATGATATTTGTCCATGTCACCTATCAGTAAATATCAATAACTTAAGTCCAATTCCTTTAAAATCCATTCAAGATTAAGCAATCATTTATTTTTCTTCCTATAGTCTGAAATGTACCACTAGCTATTCTACTGTAACTAAAATTTTCAGGGGCACCTGAGTGGCTCAATTAGTTAAGTGCCTGACTTCAGCTCAGGTCATGATCTCACAATTTGTGGGTTCAAATCCTGTGTTGGGCTCTGAGATGACAGCTCAGAGCCTCGAGCCAGCTTCAGATTCTGTGTCTCCCTCTTTCTCTCCCCATCCCCCTCACTTGTGCTCTCTCTCTCAAATATAAACAAACATTTAATAAATAAATAAAATTAAAATGGTCAAATCCTCCAGTATTGGTGTATAGACATATTTCCAACATGTCCCAAAATGTATCTCACAAACTACAAGTTTTCTATGGATTTTAATAGATGGTTCATTTTTTTTAAAAAAGATCAAATATTAAATACAGTTGGAAAATTCTGGGTTAAATAAAACTAAATAGGTATTTCTTTTTAGGGCTTCTCAGATATTTAATAGTCTAATATGCATTGAGATTCAATAGGGGTAAAATAAAGTATGCTGCTATTCTCAAAATTATTTAATCAAGTGCTGATTTTAAAAAAGAGAGAGCTACTTCATAAGAATTTGGAAGAGCTGGCAGAAGCACATTGAAGAGCAGGTAATCTGTTGCTGGTGTTGTAATTTACATAACCAAAACTAAGTGTAGTATCTCCTACTGATGACTTATTTAGTATCTGAATAGAATGATTCTATAAGATTTTTTCTCTTTTCATTAAAATAACCTAAGAAATTGAAAGCATCCTTTGCTTTAGCTGCTATGATTTGGATGATCTCAAATGTTACTTCCTTTGTAAGCCTTTCTCTCACCATATAAGTAATTATGTAGTCCATCTTCTCTCATATCACCATTTTATTTTCTTCAGAAGGTACATATCCTCCCATCTGTCCTCTCCCCCTAGAATTGTTGTCTACTTCATTTCTATAGTCCCAATGCCTAGGTGGTGCTTAACACATAATAAGTGCTCAATTAATATTGGTTACATGAATGAATGGATTCATTGGGGATTTACGGCTTGTAGCAATTTAAGCAAAAGAAAAAACACTTTAGATTTATATACATAAGAGAAGTCTAAGACAGGATTTAAAAAGCCACATGCCCTTCTAAAGGACAGTATCAGTTCAGTTCATTAAAGTTTTGTGAATATTTTAGCAAAAGATCTCAAACCCATAGGGACAACATGAAAAGTTGTGCAGGTTGTTTTGTGGAAACCTAATATTCTCCAAGTGGGTGGGAGTCGCTCTCCTTTAGACAGTTCACCATTCCCCTCAAAGTGAGAACCACCCATGTCAACCAACACTGAAAACTATGAAGTAACTGAAGAATGTTGCATTTGCCATTTTCAGACCCCCATGAGATTCAAAATTTAAAACATATTTAAAATACACAACCCCTTCACTTCCTAGCTCTTTACTTCCTGGAAAGAAGCTTGGAACTTGTATATTTCCAATATACAATATAATTATTGTCTCTAAAGATTTTCATTTTTTTTGCTAAGGAGAAGAAAACAGTTTTTAAAAGTACAAAATAATTAATTATAAAGGTTTATAAGAATAGTTATCAAAAAGCAAAGTAAGTTGGAGAAAGACAAATATCATATGATTTCACTCCTATGTGGAATTTAAGATACAAAACAGATGAACATAAGGGAAGGGAAGCAAAAATAATTTAAAACAGAGAGGGAGACAAACCATAAGAGACTCTTAAGTACAGAGAACAAACTGAGATTTGCTGATGGGGTGTTGGGTCAGGGGATGGCTAAATGCGTGAGGGGCATTAAGGAGGACACTTGTTGGGATGAGCACTGGGTGTTATAAGTAAATGAAAAATCACTGGGTTCTACTCCTGAAACCATTATTACACCATATGTTAACTAACTTGGATTTAAATTAAAAAAATAAAAATAAAAATATGTGTAAAAAAAGGAATAGCAAAAAATTCAAAAAAATTTCAAATACAAGTGTTTCATTCTGCAATGCTTTATTAAAAGCATTTTAAATGCTATAGAAAACAATTACACAATGTGAAATTATACTTGCCACAATAATATTTTAAGCTAGAGTTTCAAATACAGAAAATTTTAGAATTCAAATTGTTAAATTATGTTGTTTTTTTCAATATTGGCATTTGTCCATTCAATAAAATGGAATTTAAGAGAGTATCATTTTAGTTTTAAATTATTTTTTGTATTACTTTTGTGCTTTTAATCACTTGAAATTAGATTTCATCACTATTTGAAAAAGAAATTTAGCAAATGCAAAGCATATTATATTTTCTACTAATGTCCCATTGTGATCAGTACTCAACTTGAATTACATTAAAAGCAAATTTCAAATTGTATATATATTTTACTAATAGTAAAAACATGTGTGCTTTTATTTGGGGAACGAAAAGCACACTTGCCAAAATCGTTTTGTTTGCAGGCTGAAAGAGTGGACCATGTTATCATTAGTGTGATCATTTATTTTGCTTTTCAAACTGGGACAATTTTGAGAGGGCAAAGGGGCCTTAAAATTAAGTCATAAACTTTAAAATATTTATATATTGGCTTAAAAAAGTGTTTTATTGTTTGTAGTGTATCTATAAAATGCTTGTAATCATAACTATAATCTTATGATCTTATGACCCAGCAGTTCTACTTCTATTTATATATTCAACAAAAATATATACATATGTTTTCAATAATGTACACTAAAATAGTCACAAAAGCACTATTTCTAATAGCCCAAACTGGAAACTACCGAGATGTCCATCAAAATTAGAAGGTGTAAATAAATTTTGGCATTCACATAATGCAACTCTACAGAACAGTGAGAATGAATTAACTACAAATACACATATGAGTGACTTTCAGAATATTATACTGAGGGGCGCCTGGGTGGCTCATCAGTTAAGCCTCCAACTCTTGATCCCAGCTGAGGTCATGACCTCACGGTTCATAAGTTCCAGCCGCACATCCAGAGCCTGCTTGGGATTCTCTCTCTCCCTCTCTCTCTGCCATTTCCCTCCTTCTGTGCACAAGCATGCGCTGTCTCTTTCAAAAATAAATAAATAAACATTTAAAAAGTAAAGAAATGTATATTATATTAAGATATGAAGCCAGATAGTAAAACTGCATGTTGTATGAGTCCATTTACATAACGTTTTAAAACTGGCAAAACAAACCTATAGCTTAATAGTGAGTAGAGGGGAGCATAAGAAGGTTTTATGTGGTCCTGGTAACGTTTTGTTTTTTGATCTGTTTCCTGGTCACATCAGTGAGTTCAATCAGTGAAACTCTATGGGGCTGTACACATAGTATTTGTGCACTTGTATACATATACCTCAACTAATGGTTTTTAAAACTCATTGATAAATTGCATAAGCAAAAGAATTATTCTTGGTAAGTATTCATAAGCTTTAATGAGTTTCATAAATGTATCTAATTCTAATGTCATATCTGCTAATTTTCTGAAGAATAAACAGTCTCACTACTTTTCTTTTTCATAAATTTGTCTGTAATTATCTTCAAAATTGCATTTATGGCTTATAAATTCTAAATGGTTTACTTATTTAATTGATCCTCTTCTAAAGATCAGAATCTTATTTCAGAAAATAATCTCTCTGCAGGCACTCAGGTAAAGGAAACCCAGAGAAGATTTTGGTCAACAGAGGGTATTTTCACTTCTACTTTTTTATGTTGAAATGGACATCCATTTCAACCCAGACATTTTCAAATGTACTGGTAATTTCACCTTCACTCAGAGGAACTTTTTACTACATTTTATAAGCAAACTAGACAATAAACTAATTCTATGTTTACTTTTTAAAATTTCACAAACTTTAGATGCTGCGAAATCATAAGGTCTCTCAAGGTAATTCAATATTGGCATAGAATATAAATTTATTCAATTAAGCATATGAGTTCCTTCAAAAGAGTCTTAAGACAAATCGATACATAATAACAATTACTCTATTTCAAAACTGCATCTCATATATGTGTTCCCATCATTTAATTTGCTCACATCCTTCCTTGCTTTAGTAGATAGCAAATGAACTACTATTTCCAAGTGTCATTTGTGGTAATTGTAACTTACTAAAAGCTCTAAAAGCTGAAGATTGTTAGTGCATCATTTATTGATTATAGGTTTCCAAGTGATCTTGGCCAATGCAAACATATTTAGAACGCTAATCCATAAAATAAATTCGATATTATATTAAGACACTTAGATTATTTTACAAAGTAATTCGTCAAAGGCCCAATATTTTTAAAACCCAATTGGAAATGGGGGGCAAAGATAGAAATTACATATTGCTATGCTAAGAGGTTTTTTGGTATTTAATATCAGCTTCATCGTAAAATATTTTAGTTCAATTAGTTAACAGTATATACTAAAAAAAGTCTTATAATTATTGACAACCCTATTTTGATTGGTGGAATATCACAGTTTGTTTCTACACAATTATAAATTTGCATGTGCCCCGAAATCAAAATCAAATCACATTACTGTTCCAAGAGTTTTGAATTTGGTAAGAAAAAGATCTGCCCTGAGGTTGTGCTCCCTCAAAATCTGCATTAAAATTGTCACCATAAAATCACTAATTTTATCACTATTTATTTACAGTTGCATTCATAATAATGTCAGATATTTCACCTTGTGTAGAATGAACTTCCAAAAGCTTTACTTTGTCTTCATGAAATGAATGAAAACAGTGAATTCACTCAACTGATTTTCTCTTTGGTAATACTGACAAAAAAAGCACTGTGGATGTAAAACATATCCTTTACCTGTTTCTAAACTTCTTTCTAAAGTTCACACTGACAGTGATGGTTATGCTTTTTTGTACATGCGAAAAAAAACTTGGGAAAATCACAGTGACGTTATTTTAAAAGAAGAGTTGTTTGCTCTGAATAAAAAGTCATGGTTTAGAGAGAGCTGCCTAAATACATCTATTACAGCTACTTGAGTTAATTATTCATCTTCTGGGACAACATCTTACAATTTGAATCTTAAAATACTTACATTTGAAGTAAATGCTGATGCCTTTGCATCAGATTTGTGACTTTTCATTTTCATGCACCATTGATATCATTAAAACCCCCAAGGCAGATATTAAATGTAAGCAAACATTTTGAGCAAGCTACAAAATCAACATTGGTTTTCTTGTGAAATGGTTCTTCAGTATTTAACATTTTATTAAACAAGCAATTATATTTTTTGACTTGTCAGTATTTAAAAATATTAACAAAAAGTAAAAGCATTTATTAATAGTTATGCGTTTACATCAAACAATAAATGGCAAAACCATTGCAACAAGAACATTCAGAATCTCTATACTTTCTATAAATTTTTTAAATGTTTATTTTTGAGAGAGAGACAGAGACAGAGAGTGAGCAGGGGAGGGGCAGATAGAAAGGGAGACACAGAATCTGAGGCAGGCTCCAGGCTCTGAGCTGTCAGCACAGAGCCTGATGTGAGGCTCAAACCCACAGACTGTGAGATCATGACCTTAGCCAAAGTCAGATGCTTAACCGAGCCACATAGGCACCCCTGGAATCTCTATACTTTCCAAAACAGGAGGCTTGGCCTCTATTTCTTGCTCATTTTTCCTATACCTAACCTATAATTTCCTGCTGATGCGAACTGCTTCCATGAAGCTTCCTGTATCATACAGGCTGTGAGATGCACTATGATGCACAGACTATCACATCAGTGTCCAACCAGGGCCTAGAAGGTCTCATTCTATTTGTTCTTCGTGTTGACCATGAAGAGAAGTGTTTGTCATCTTGTGTCTGGGAAGAGTGGGGGGAAAGACATAAGTAGTTGTTGGTTGTCTTATAATTTTACATGCACTTTGAAGTGAAAACTGTGCATTCCATGTATATTTCAGATACTACTAGGCAATATTATGACAGAAATGGGGCAGAGCCAAGTCAATCAATTGCATGTCAGCTTATTTTAATGCCCTATTAGTAATACTTAATTAGAAAAAAACTCTGGGACATAAACGAAGTAAGATGAAGTTCCAGAACAACAGTTACAAATTGAGATGAGGTGTTTTGCAGATTATGATCCTGAAAGAATTCTTAGGAGAGATGGCCCTAAATTTGGGGATTAAAAGGTGAAGCAGTGTTGTTGGGATGAACACTGGATGTTATATGTAAGTGATTAATCACTAAATCTTATTCCTGAAAGCATTATTATACTACAAGTTAACTAACTTGGATTTAAATAAAATTGAAAAAAAAATACAATACTGGTAACTAAAAACCCCTTTGTATTACCTTTCAGTCACTATCCTTCACCCAAAGTGGCTATCATTACTTCTATTAGCATAGATTGATTTTTATCTATTTTAATACTTTAAAAAATGGATTTCTTCAGCATATACTCTTTGTTTCCTTCTTCTTTGGCTCAAACACATTTTGTGTAATCAATCCATGTTGCTGCTATAGCAATAGGTCATTCATTCTCATTGCTGCCTACTGTTCATTTTACTGACTGCAGAACTATTTATTTATCCATTGTACTGTTGATGAACACCTGGGCTCTTTCCAGTTTGGGTTGTTATAAATAGCAAGTATATGAACATTCTGGGGCAAGTATTTTGTGAATCAATATACATGTTTCTGTTTGGTTAAAAAAAAAGATGAAGTGTTTAACAGGCAGAAATTGGAGTAAAGGTACTTGAAGCAGAGAGAGCAGCTGTGGCAAAAAATCACAACCTATTGTACTGGGGTAAGTAAATCCACTTTCTTGCTCTCTGTAGTGATAATACAAAAACTTAGAATGTGGTCAAATCCCCTAAGAAACACCAATGCTTTCCATAACAATAAAATCTCCAATACATTTTCTTTTTTAAATTTTTTTAAATGTTTTATTTATTTTTGAGAGACAGAGAGAGAGTGTGAGCAGGGGAGGGTCAGAGAGAAAGGGAGACACAGAATCCGAAACAGGCTCCAGGCTCTGAGCTAGCTGTCAGCACAAATTAGACCTAAATTTAGACCTAAATTTGTCTTTTATAAAGACATTTTCAGATGTCCTATATACAATGCAACATTTATTTATTTAAAAAAATTTTTTAATAGTTTATTTTTGAGACAGAAAGAGACAGAAGATGAGTGGGGGAGGGGCAGAGAGACAGGGGGACACAGAATCTGAAACCTGCTCCAGGCTCTGAGCTGCCAGCACAGAACCTGATGCACGGCTGGAACCCACAAACTGTGAGATCATGACCTGAGCCAAAGCCAGATGCTTAACCGACTGAGCCACTCAGGTGCCCCATACATTTATTTAATTCTAAGGTTTATCTCTGTATCTTTTGAACATGTAGTCAACCTGAAAAATTTTAGAGTAGTTCTTTAGAGTTCTTTAGTAGTTCTTTAGAGTAGTTTCTTGAACATTTCCCATGAATTCTACAAGTGTGATATGATCTTGTCTGTTATCTGCCCTCTCCCTTCCAAAAGAACATATTTAACGCATTCCCCTTCTGGATCTACATTCAAAATATTCTACACAAATTGGAAGGGAAATGATATGTAAAATATTTTTGTGGACTACCATAAGTTAATCACTATATTTGATTATCAGAACACTTTAACTACAGTATGTTTTTATTACTATCTATGTAATAATTTTGTTTCTTTTGGGTTGGAAAATATTTCTATTGCTTTTGAAAATAAAATGACATAAAAGTATAGCTGTTACTTATTTACTTCAGACACTGATGCATTTTTTTAAAAAAGATTAATGTTTATTTTTGAAAAAGAGAGAGAGAGAGAAAGACAGAGTATGAGTGGGGGAAGGCAGAGAGAGAGGGAGACAGAATCTGAAGCAGGCTCGAGGCTTTGAGTTGTCAGCACAAAGTCCAACATGGGGCTTGAACTCAAAAACCCATCACAAACCTTAAGATCCTGACTGGAGCTAATGTCCACGGCTTAACTGACTGGGCCACACAGGCACCCCAGACCTTGATACATTTAAAAATAAACTCTCCACAGCAACCATTCCCCTATTCATTAGACAATACTAACAGTACATACAGAAAGGATCTTTTCAAATGATACCAAAAGAAAGAAAAAGAAACTCAGTTATATTTTACATTATATGCATCATTTCTTTGGTTAGATCAGACTTGTGCTAATAGTTTAACTTGCTACATTGTAATTTACTTCTGAAAATTTGCCAAGACCCTCAGCTCAGCCATTATTTCCCTTCCTTTCTTATATCAATTCCTACATCATGCCTCATGTTTCTAAATTAGGCCCAACATTAACTCATAATCAGACATTCAGATAAGGTTTATTAAACATTAATTATGAGTTGATATGAATTCAGAGCCACAAAAAATATTACTGTTACAAAAATCTAAAAAGGCAGAGTCTTGGCTATGAAGTATAAATGCTAGTTAGGAAAACACAAAATATAGACATAGAAAACCTTTAATGGAATTTAAGAAGTAACTTGCAATTTCATAAATTAAGAGTAGTTGAAAATTAAGAAAAGCAAAATGAAAGGGGAGTATCTTCTCAATAAAGATCCTATATATATCATTTATTAGCTGTGTAATCTGAAGCAAGTTTTCTAAAAATTCTATAACTTACTTTCTTCATCAGTACAATGTCCATTAACACATACTAGGAAGGGAGGTTAGCTGTTCAACACTCTCTCCTTCTGTCTTAGGTTTTGCTGGGCAAGTGTGTCCATCTACAGATTCCATTTCTCAGTTCCCACTGTAACCAGGTATGCCTATGTTACTAGTTCTTACCGACAGAATCTGACCAAAAGTAATGTTTGTCTCTCCTGACCCAAGGTTATTCAGGATATTTTTCCTCCGTGCTTTCTTTTTCAGTGCACTAGCTGATAGCAGATGAATCACTGCATGAAGAACATCTGCCCAGCAACCAGCAATAATATCCTTGGACTCTTCAACCAAGCTTTTGGGTTTGAGTCATTTGCTAGTTCACCCTACTCTAATACCACTGACTTAGGGTGGTAGTGAGGAACAGTGTAACATATAGTCTCACACATAGTAAATACTTTTTAGTGTTATCAGTAATGCTTTTATTATGAAATATTTCTTGGCATTTGCTTAGTTGCCACCTCAATCAGTTCTTTCTATACAGAGCTGAAAAACATTCAATCAAATATAACTTAAGAGCATTTAAACAGTAAACCCAATTTTTAAGGCCATATCATTAGCATACCATTTGATCCATGAAGATCATATTACCTGAAGAAAATAAATTCTTCTGCCATATTGAATCTCCAGGAGTGGTACAATAAATGTCTTCTTCTTTGATATTTATTATTGCAATTATTTGATAAATGAACAAATGAATGATCCAAATATTGATAATCATCTCTAAAGCTAACCTATAGTAAGTTGCTATGTTGCCTTCAGTTTATGCACTAAAAGTAACAGGATATAGGTACAGCAATAGTTTTTCAGTCTTCATTTATGTTGAAGAGAGTTAATATCTTCAATAACTTAATGTTGAATTTTATAAAGTGATATTAGTATATTTTCCTGGTTGCTTTTTCAATGGAATCTGACTGTTCAGTAATCCATTCAATAAACAAGCTATTGATTTTGTCGGATGTATAAATCCAGTCTCATGTAGAAGTTACTACTTGACAACGTGTACCAGACATGTTATTTCCTAGGAGTCACTGCTTTGGCTGCCATTTTATCAGTCACTTTCAAAATATCCGACATTAGTTTTTGTTGTAGCACCCTTTTATGACAAACCATCATCTTCCAACATTTTAAATCATATAGGATTTCTGTCACTCACAAACCAGGTTATCTTCCCACTGGTTCAGAGTATTTCACAATGAATCAAATGGCAAGTGATTTCTGGTTTCTGCTTTATTCTGCAGGAAATAGAAATCCAAGCCAGTGAAACTGATTGTGAATTCAATTTAAGGATCTATTTTTGCCCAGTAATGCACAATTTAAGTACAGCATATTTGTCACTTTGACACTTTTTATAATTTAAAACAAATAAATTGAAACATTGAATACACTAAAGAAAATAGTCTTAGGAAACGTGGGCTTAAAAAAAGCATTGAAAATTTTTTGCCCTGAGACAAAATTAGGGAGTAAAGGAATTTACTGAGTTCTCTATCAATCATCAGGATCTGCAAATGTCTCCGCAAACACTACATACAGAAGAATATATCTAGAACTGGATAACTAATTAATATGAAAAGATAAATTTAAATCAGTAACATTTTCCAAAATCCTTGTGCAATTTATTTTTAAATGAAGAAAAGGTTATAATACCTTTAGCAGTCTGAAATAAATAATGAACTTTCACACAGACATATTCAAGAGTGAAGATCTCCTGACAAGTTATCTTCCTACTACTAAGGACATTTCCAGTATACCTTAAGTAAACTGCCTCAAATTTGATATGATTGAAATCTCCATGCATTAACTGAAAGACATAAAATTGTGGTTCCCTTAAAGAAAAACAGAAGAGTTGTAATTCTTAAATATTGCTTAATATCTTAAGGATTGCAAAGAAAGGAATCCCTCAAACCTTTTTCATCAAAAAACACAATGTTCCTAAGCATATGAGTAGTACAGCTCTTTGGGGTTGGTTGGGAATATAATGCAAGTACATCCATTTTAGTTGTGAGTCGCTTACATCTGAAACAGATGTACCTAAGATAAATAAATTCTATTCCAAAACTAGAGGCCGAAAGCATAACACCTCTAATCAAACACCTGATGCCTGACTTTTGGTTTTCACACCATCCAAAATCCAATTCCCTCCCCACATGAAAAGACAACTGTATTCCTATATTCCTATGCAAGTAATGTCTGAATGTTTCATATTTTTTCAAGGTCCTTTGTTCACCACAACCTGTTCCTAGGGAAGTCAAATGCCAGAAAAAAATGTCTCTAAGGGAAGCAATCATTTTAAAGGACTACAGGTGGTCTGGGTAGTTGTTTGGCTTCATTTACGAATTAAAACCAGGGACTCTGGAAACATCAGGTGAAAATTGAGTACAGCTAAGTAGTAAAAGATATCTATGAGGGGGGCAGTGTTTCTGGATCCAATAAATGCTGTTATTCTACCTAGTTGGGCAGCATTTACTGGTCTACCTTTTCCATCCAAACTGGATGATAACTGGGGCACCTGGGTGACTCAGTCAATTAAGTGTCAGACTCTTGATTTCTGCTGAGGTCATGATCTCACATGACCCCCCAAGTTGGCTCTGCTCTGGGCAGGCATGGAGCCTGCCTAATATTTTCTCCACTGCCCCTCCCCCACACTTTCTCTCTCTCTCTCAAAAACAAAAACAAAAAACCTGGATGATAGCTAACATTTACTTCACACACATCAGATGCCAAGCACCCTTTTAAGGACATTACATGCACTAAATAATTTAATTCTTCCAGCAACCTATAAAAGTAGATAATCTCATTATTCTTTCTTACTATTTGACAAATAATGCTACCAAAGTTAATATTGCCCATTTCCATAGCATATAATTTGCTTGTCTATTTTTGGAGTACTGTGAGAGAGAAAGTATGAATGTTTAAGATAAGACAACAGACATAACGTAGCACTCTCCCAGGGAAATGAAGCATATGGTCATCCTACCCATATTTTATAATGCATTTAAGAGAATAGAAGTTACACTATATATGTTAATCATTGTTTTTCTAGTACTAAAAATAAGTATAGTTCTAAATTTTTATTTTTTAAGTTCCAAATACTTGGGATTGGTTGTGCAGTACCCACGGAGCAACACTAAACAATGTTCAGCAATGTTTGTTTTATATTTCACATCAGTGGAAATGCAATTTGGCAGAGGAGCTAGATAGGAAAAATACAGAGAATTTTATCTTCTCTTTGGATTAACAGAAGGTTCAAGTTTTTAAATAAGATTGCTGAAGTCATTTCTTTAAAAGGGGTTAGTGTAAAACAAATTAGAGCACTATATGTAAGCCTAAATCCATCTGTAAAAGTTGTTCATCTCAGAAATATCTACATGAAACAATTACTAAAAGATGCACGTTTGTTCAGGACACACATGAGAGCCGGTAGTTTAGATTCCATCTAAACACTGCATGACACATAGTCTCAATTAGCTAGAGAAATTGATTTAACTGACATTTATTGACAACCTACTATGTGTCAGGCAGATAGGGATGGTGAGAAGAAAACATTCAAACTCTACTGAGGGATGTGTGTGGGGAAAGAGCAATGTAAATCATCATAAATAATCAGAATTTATCAGATATTACTAATTGCCATAAAATATATGATTGAAATAGTGACATGAGGATAGCAGGATAGTTTTGATTGAGTTATTAAGGATTTTTTTTTCCAGGAGTAAACATTTCAGCTAAGATTGTAATTATAGGAGGGAATAAATCATGAGAAGATTCGGGAAGTACCTGATGCGAGGAATAGAGCAGATTCAGAGGCCCAAGATGGGAATAAAGTTGGCCAGTGGAGAGGAAGAAGCAGCCAGTGGGGTAGAACTTCGGCACAACGGGAGAGCAGGGTATCAGGTGAGGTTGGGGAAGTCAGTACAAGCTAGAGCATCAGTTCGCGTAGACCCTGTTGCTTGTGAGTTTATTTTAGGATCAATAAAACACTTCTAAAGTCTTAATGAGTAGGTAACATGATTTGGGATACCTTTGGCTGAAGTGCAGAGAACAAAGTATAGGAAGGCAGGATGGAAACACAGACTAAATGAGTTATCTTCTAGGTAGCCAAACAGTGGCAGTGGGAGGGGGCGTTTGGAAGTGGGAGGTGGAGGGCAGATTTGGAATGCATTTTGAATTAGAACAGGAAAGCGTTACTACAGGCATAAAAAAAACATCACAGACCCTTTTTATCTGCCATAATTTTGGCTTAATTAATGAGCTCAGTTGTTGCTATTTTATTTTTCACTTGTCAGAATTCAGGGAGTCAATGAATAGATTTCAGGTGCTCAGAGAACACTCTAATATTGTATGCAAAATAACTGAATACATTTATTTACATATGTATATATATATATATATACACACACACAGAATTTTGAGGGGAAGTGAGTTAGTTAATTCCACTAGGTCATCAATATCTGTGACCCAAAGCAAGAGAAGAAACTATTTTAACTTATCTACAAGATATTTTTAGTGATGTCTTCTGGAATATTGGGATCTTAACTATTCATGGCATTATGCTGTGGCTGCCATGCTTTCTGAAGAGACAAAGAATTGCTTTGTTTTTCTTGAAAACATTTCTTAAACCAAATATTCAATCTACATATTAATTCCACAGTGTAAATAGTGGGCTTAATAATGAGCCCATAGGAAGTCAGTATTATAGAGGTAAAAAAAATCTTGGGGTCTGGAACAAGGAAGACTGTGGAAATCTAAGATCTGTCACTACCTCTGTGACCTTGGGCACTTGAATAGATTCCAGTTTCCTTACATTTAACAAAGAAATAATTATAGCATCAACCTTCTCTTGGGTATATTTTGGGGGATTAAATGTGGTGTTTAGTGTAACAGGAAAGCAAGTTAGAGATTAAGTATTCAATAATGTCAGTTGCTATAAAATAAAGTCAGAAAATCACTGAGAAACTACTCAGTAATCACAAAATAATGTCTTTAAGTGATATCTGATGACTGTGGATAGAGAGCTTTTTTTTTTTTTTTTAAATGTTTTATTTATTTCTAGGAGAGAGAGAGAGCGTGAGCAGGGGAGAGTCAGAGAGAGAGAGTCACAGACTGAAAAAGGCTCCAGGCTCTGAGCTGGCAATCAGCACAGAGCCCGACGCGGGGCTCAAACCCACAAACCGTGAGATCATGACCTAAGCGAAAGTCGGACGCTTAACGGACTAAGCCACCCAGGCGCCCCGAGAGCTTTTTGAGTTTTATTCCTGGGACTCTACATCACAGCCCTCTGAGGTCTTCCTCACTTCAGTGGATATGCATACCAATAAATTAGGCATATGCATACCAATAAATTTCACAATAAATTTGTGAAAAATGCACACTTGACCTGGTTGGTGGTGAACTACAGCTGTTTTCAGTTGGGAGAATGTTTGTTCCCTCCCATTAACTGTTTTTCAGTTAAATCAAAACTGAAAACATAATTATTTCAGTTTATTTTCCAGATTGCTGAAAGTGATGACTTCATTTATTATTAAGAGCAGCAGCTGGTAACATCTCAGAGCATGCAAATTCGTTAACAGTATGATTTGGTTTTCATCTCTTTTTTCGAGTGGACTGCAGTTTTCTTATTGATCTAAAATGGAATTATGTTTAATACAGGAAAAAATCAGCAGGTTATTTATCAATATCAAATGGATTATACACTGTTGAAGATATAGAAGGTTTTGTGTTGCTGGAATAAGAACTCTTAGCATATTACAAGAATGTGATTGTTAGTATTTAATTTAAACATGAGAAAATACTTTTTTAATGGGATAAATGATTGCAATGCTGACTTGCTTGGCTGTGTCATCTAAATTAATTCTACGATAATAATGATCAAGGTTAGATTTGGCTAACATTTCTAGAAAAGAACGACAAACAGACCTATTTTATTTTTGATAAGCTATTGGAATCAAGTCCTGTATGAAATATAAGATCTTATAAATTAAAATATGAATCGACTTTCATTTCACTAGTGGTCTAATATCAAGATGGAAATTCTTGAATAAAATTAACATGCTTAATAAAACCATAAACCATATTCTTATTAGAAATTTTACTAAATCTTAATGATGATATTTATATTGCTATCACAGCAGATAATTGTTTCATATTTACCTTATCTGGTTCTTTTACAGGGTAAAGAACCAAGAAAGTGGGAAATCTTCTATCTCATATGGAAAGAATAAATATTTCCTAGTCAAAAAATTTGGCTTTTCCCATTTATCATCTACCCTTTGATTACAAAATAATTGTAACTGTTATTATACAATTTGCTGCATAATATTATTCACATATTGCTAAGTATGTTTAGAAATGCCAACCTACTGTTCTCATGAGACTGTTGTGAATATTAAATGTATATTTCATAAGTGTCTTCTAGTAAGAAAAACATGACTAATAATGCAGACTAAAATGCTAGGCTTTTCCCTAGACTATGCCAATTGTTTGATCTAGATTTCATCTTTCATTCATTTTCTAGAGCACACATTCACAATAATATTATTTTTAAAATCCTTATTTTCGGAAAGTGTCATAGCCAAACAGTATATTTCCTTCGTCATCACCATCACATTTACTTTATTCAATCTCTAAAGTAAAATAAAACAGAAATAAAGATACTGCTGAATTTAAAATTATACATAAATATTTTAAAAGCAAGAAAACAAACATTTCCATTTGGAAAGCCAAATGAAAGTTCTCAGTGGCCAAAATATCCCCACTGAAATTTGACAAAATTTCAAAGAAAACGATTTTGATTTCTAAATATATTTCATTATGTTGCTGGCTATTTTCATTTTAATTTCTCTATGTAGTTGATTACTTATTACTCACTCTACTTTTTCTAGGTTATTTCAAAAACTGGAGAAACTGTTATCATTAAAATTAAACCACCTTTGCATTTGACTTAAAATCTTAAAATTAAAGACCCTTTATTTTTTTTTTTTAAATTTTTTTTTAAGGTTTTTATTTATTTCTAGGAGAGAGAGAGAGAGAGAGAGAAAGCGTGAGCAGGGGAGGGTCAGAGAGGGAGTCACAGACTGAAACAGGCTCCAGGCTCTGAGCTGGCAGTCAGCACAGAGCCCGACGCGGGGCTCGAACCCACGAACCGCGAGATCATGACCCAAGCGAAAGTCGGACGCTCAACCGACTAAGCCACCCAGGCGCCCCAATTAAAGACCCTTTAAATGATCTTACTGTGATAGCTGCATGCTGAGAACAAATTTCCACTTTTGAAACTGCTTGAAGAGAGTGGTGTTGGGCCTTTTTATATTCTGGATCACACCTGGAGATTTGTTGATTCTACACCGCAGACATAACCTGACTCAAGCAGCTAACTGAGCATCCTTCTGTAAGACCTGAGACACCCAGGCCGGAGGAATAGAAGAGGATCCCCCGAACAGGCTGAGCCCTTGCAGTCAGAAGACAAAAGGACAGTCGAAGCACAACCAATGAGAACATAAACAATTTCTGCCAGAATTCCAAATATTCTTCTTTTGTTTTTCCTTTTGGAACTTAGGTGGAAAGAAATAGATCAATAGCTTATTATAATAGCTTATAGTTCATGAAGCATTATTCACAGTGGCTCATACATGGCCTTCTTTCTCTCTTATATTCTTCATAGAAATAAGAAGTCCTGTAAAAAGACTGCCTGCTAGATAAGGCTGCTATAAACATCAGAATGTATGTGTCCCTTGGAATCTATATTTTTGTGTCCTTCGGGTAAACATTTGTAGTACAGTCGCTGGGTTGTAGGGTAGTTCTGTTTTTAACTTTCTTTTTTTTTTTTAAATAGTTTATTGTCAAGTTGGTTTCCATATAACACCCACTGCTCATCCCCACAAGTGCCCTCCTCCATGCCTATCACCCCCTTTCTCCTCCACACCCATCAGTCCTCAGTTTGTTCTTGGCATTCAAGAGTCTCTCATGATTTGCATCCCTCCCTCTCCCTCATGGTCCTCCATTAAGTTCCTCCTAATCCATCTATACGTGCAAACATATGGTATCTGTCCTTCACTGCCTGACTTATTTCATTCAGCACAACACCCTCAAGTTCCATCCATGTTGCTACAAAACAGCCAAATTATGGAAATAGTCCATATGTCCACCAAGTGATAAATGGATAAAGAAGTTGTGGGGTGTGTGTGTGTGTGTGTGTGTGTGTGTGTGTGTGTGTATAATATTACTCAGGCATAAAAAAGAACAAAATCTTGTCATTTGCAATGACGTGGATAGAGCTAGAGACTATTGTGCTAGGTGAAATAAGTTAGAGAAAAGACAAATACTATGATTTCACTCATGTGTGGAATTTAAGAAACAAAAGAGTAAAACATAGGGGAAAGGAAAAAAAGAGAGGGAGGCAAACCATAAGAGAGACTCTTAACAATAGAGAACAAACTGAGGGATGTTAGAGGGAGGCAGGTGGGAGATGGGCTAAATGGGAGATGGGCATTAAGGAGGGCACTTGCTGGGATGAGCACTGGGTGTTATATGTAAGTGATTTTCACTAAATTCTATTCCTGAAATGAATATTACACTATATGTAAACTAACTAGAACTGAAATAAAAACTGGAAAGATAAAAAAAAGAATGACCACTAAAAACTATAACATTAGCCCTAGTGTGTATTTATTATGGATTCTTCCTCTGATCCAGTCTGTAATCTAAGTGTTATATCTATCGTTACAATATGAAGTTTCTTTGGATCTGCATCTTTCACTTAATATTGTTACTAAAATTCATTTCATATTTTCCTGTACTTGACTATTTCCTGTGCTATTTCTATTTCTTGACTCTTTCAGATCTTTCATATAAGTGGAATCATGCAGTATTTGTCCTTCTCTGACTAGCATAAAGTTCTCCAGGCTCACCCACGTTGTCACAAATAGTAAGATTCCCTTCATTTTTTGGATGAAATACCTAAATGTGAAACAGGAAACCATCAAAATCCTAGAAAAGAATACAGTCAGTAACTTTCACATTGGCCATAGTTTTTTACTAGATGTCTCCTGAGGCAAGGGTAACAAAAGCAAAAATTAACTAATGGGACTTAATATAAAAAGCTTCTGCACAGCAAAAGTAGTAATCAACAAAACTAAAAGGCAATCTGAAAATGGGAGATTTGTAAATGACGTATCTGACGGCTAGTATTCAAAATCTATAAAGAAGTTATCAAACTCACACCCCAAAAAAACAAATAACCCTGTTAAGAAATGGGCAGAAGACATGAATAGACGCTTTTCCCAAAAAGACAATCAGATAGCTAACAGACACATGAAAAGATGTTCAACATCACTCATCATCAAGGGAACACAAATCAGAACTACAACGAAATATCACCTCACATCAGAGTGGCTAAAATTAACAGCACAGGAAACAACAGGTGTTGATGAGGATGTGGAGAAAGAGGAACTCTCTAACACTGTTGGTGTGAATGTAAACTAGTACAGCTCCTCTGGAGAACAGTACAGAGGTGCCTCAAAAAGTTAAAAATAGAACTACCTTACACCCAGCAATTGCACTATTAGGTACTTAACCAAAGGATATAAAAATACTGATTCGAAGAGATACATGCACCTCAATGTACTATAATAGTAGCATTATCAACAATAGCCGAATCATTTGGAAACAGTCCAAATGACCATCAACTGATGGAAAGATAAAAAAAGAAGGGATACACACACACACACACACACACACACACACACAGGAATATTACTCAGACATAAAAAAGAATGAAATCTTGCTATTTGCAGTGATGTGGATGGAGCTAGAGAGTATTATGCTAAGCAAAATAAGTCAGAGAAAAAAAAATATCATATGATTTTACTCATATGTGGAATTTAAGAAACAATACAAATAAACAGGGGGAATAAAAAAAGAGAAGCAAACCAGGAAATAGACTCTTAACTGTAAAGAACAATCTGAAGGTTAGTGGAGGGGAAGTGAGTGGGAAGATGGGTGGGTTCAATAATTGATAGGTATTGAGAAGGGCTTTTGTTGGGATGAACACTGGATGTTGCATGCAAGTGATGGATCACTAAATTCTACACATGAAACTAATATTACACCATATGCCAACAAATTGGAATTTTAATAAAAACTTGAAAAGAAAAAAAAAATAGGTGATAGGGATTAAGGAGTGCACTTGATGTGATAAGCACCAGGTTTTGGATATAAGTGTTACTAATATGCACTGAATGTTAACTAACTGTAATTTAAATAAAAACTTAAAAAGTTTTCCTTCATTTTTTGGACTGAATAATGTTCCATTGTATGTATATGACACATTTTCTCTCATTTTCTTATGTGTTCTTTTATTTTTTTGTTAATCCATCTAGTCATTTATTTTGTTAAGTTTATTTTATTTAGTTAGAGAAAGAGATAGAGTGCACGGGAGGAGCAAGAGAGGGAGAGAGGGAGAGAGTCCCAAGCAGGCTCCACACTGGCAGCACTGGGCCTGTCGCAGGGCTTGAACTCATGAACCATAAGATAATGACAAGTCAAAACCAAGAGTCAGATGGGGCGCCTGAGTGGCTCAGTTGGTTAAGCGTCCGACTTTGGCTCAGGTCATGATCTCATGGTTCGTGGGTTCGAGCCCCGCGTCGGGCTCTGTGCTGACTGCCAGCTCAGAGCCTGGAGCCTGCTTCACATTCTGTGTCTCCCTCTCTCTCTGACCCTCCCCTGCTCATTCTCTCTCTCTCTCTCTCTCTCTCTCTCAGAAATAAATAAAACATTAAAAAACAACAACAACCAAGAGTCAGATGCTAAACTGACCAAGCCACCCGCGTGCCCCTAGTCATTTTTTTAGAGACATAATTGAATTATAACATTGTATTCATTTTAGTTGAATAGCACATTTGCTTTATCCATTCAACTATTGATGGACATTTGCATTCTTCTCATATCACAGTTATTGTAAATACTGCTGCAATAAAAAAGGAAGTACAGATAGGTCTTTGAGATCTTGATTCCAATTCTTTTAGATATATACACAGAAGTAGTACTGCTGAATCATGTAGTATCTATTGTAGGTCTTTGAGGAATCTCTATGCTATTTTCACATTGGCTGCACCATTTTACAGCCTCACCAAGAGGGTACAAAGATTTTAATTTCTACACAATCTCACTGACACTTGTTATATTTTGTTTTTTCCATAATAGCTATTCTAACATGTGTGAGGTGATATCTCATTGTGGTTTTAATTTTCACGTCCCTGATGATTAGTGATGTTGACAACTTTCTTATATCTCTTGGCTATTTGGATGTTTTCTTTGAAGAGGATTGTATTCAAGTGCTTTGCCAATTTTTAAAATTGTGTTTTGTTTTTATTTTTCCTTTCAAGTTGTATGAGTTCCCAATATATTTTGGCTTGTATATATTGCATAGTACAAGTGTGCTAAAGTTTCTTTTGGTATATATACCTTGAAATGGAATTACTTGAAAACTTATGAGTGTTCAGTGTCACATACGAGGTCAAATTGATTTGTGCAGTGGTTCATTCATTAAGCAAGTATTTATTGAAAAATATAGTGCCAAGCATCATTTGTATCCATGGAATACATCAACGAATAAAAGCAAAGAATAGTCTTCATGGGGTTTACATTTAGATGTTGAACACAGACAATACATAAAGTAAGTAAATTATAAAATATGCCAGAGGGTGTTAAGCATAATGGAGAAAAGAAAAAGTACAATAGGTTTAGGAGAATTGGGAAACTTGTTTAGGGGAAGGTTGCAAATATATTCCACTGAAAATTAACTTGAGCAAGAATTAAAGAAGGTGAGGGAATTGGCCACACATATACTGAATGGAAGAACATTTAAAAGTAGTGAGAGCAGTGCAAAATGTCTGGCATACAAATACCATTGAAGCTGAAGGAATGACTAAGTAGGAGATGAAATCAGAAAGACAATGGAGTAAGCAGTGGCACAGATAATTCAGGAAATGGTAGGTCATCATAAGGATTTTGGGTTTTATTCTGAATGAAATGGAATTTTGAGCAGATGAGAGACATGATCTGATTAATGTTTTAATGGGACCATCCCTGATGCTGAGTTGAGAATATACCATAGAGGGGCAAGGATAGAAACAAGGATATCTGTAAGAAGGCTATTATAATAATCCAAGTGAGAATTAATGATAGTTTGAATCAAGGTTGTAGCATTGCATTTTCTAAGAGGTGATTGGATTTTACAATATTTGCAAGTTAGGCACAAAAGGATTTTCTAATAGAATGCATGCAGCATGTGAAGATACATAGAACTCAAAGATAATTGCATGACTTGTGGCCTGAGAATCCAGAAGTGTGAGTTGCCATCATCTGAAATGACAAGTCTGGCAACAAAAGAGTTTGTTGAAGAAAGATCTGGAGCATACTTTTGGAGGTCTTCATCTAAGTTTAAAATATCTACTTGGCATTCAAGTAAAGATTTTAAATACGCAGTTTTGTATTCATATCTGGAGTTGGAGAAAGAGAGGTCTTAGCTGAAAATATAAATTTGGGAAAAGTTGGGGTCTCCTGGATAAGACTATAAGTAAGTGAATGTAGGTAAAGAAGAAAATAGAACCAAGAACTGAGTCTTGGAACATTAACACTAACGGGTCAAGGAGAAGATAATGGAGAGGTAAAAAAGAAAAACAAAAGTGATTAAAGAAGAAAGAAAAATATTCACCCAAAGAATAAGAAAACACTAATTTAAAAATATATATACACCCTATGTTTATTGCCACAGTATTTATAACAGCAAAATTATGGAAGTAGTCCAAGTGACCATCAATAGATGGATGGATGAAGAATATGTGGTGTGTGTGTGTGTGTGTGTGTGTGTCTGTGTGTGTGTGTAGGGTATATATAATACCCACTATAGAATATTATTCAGTTATAAAAAAGAATAAAATCTTGCCATTTGCAACATGGATGGATCTAGAGGGTATGATGCTAAGTGAAATTTGTCAGAGAACGACAAATATTAGATGGTTTCACTCAGAGACAGAATTTAAGAAACAAAACAAATGAATAAAGGAAAAAGATACAAACAAAAATAAACTCTTTTTTTTCTTTTTAAATTTTTATTTAGTTAGTTAACATACAGCACAATATGGTTTCAGGAGTTGAATTCAGTGATTCATCACTTACATACAACACCGTTTTTTAAAAAATTTTATTGTAAATCCTAGCTAGTTAACATACAAAACAAACTCTTAACTATAGAAAATAAACATGGTCACCAGAGAGGAGGTTGGGGGAATAAGTGAAATTGGTATAGAGGGTTAAGAGTACCCTTATTATGATGAGCAATAAATATAGAATTATTGAATCACTATATTGAACATCTAAAACTAATTTAACACTGTATGTTAATTATACTGGAATTAAAACAAAACTGTTTTTAAAGAGAGGAAAGAAAAAATGTCAAGAGTATAGTGTCCAGGGGCACCTGGGTGGCTCAGTGGGTTGGGCATCCAACTTCCATTCAGGTCATGATCTCATGGTTCGTGGATTCAAGCCTTGCATCGGGCTCTGTGCTAACTCTTCCTCAGATTCTGTGTCTCCCTCTCTCTGTCCCTCCCCTCTCACACTCTTTGTCTCTCTCTCAAAAGTAAATAAAAATGTTTAAAAAACACCTTTAAAAAAAGAGTATAGTGTCCAGAAACTAGCGGCAAAAGTATGAAAAGTACACGGTGACCAACTTTCAAATGCTGCGAAATAAGAACAGAATTGACCATTATGGTTTAGCAGCATACAAATCATCAGTGACCTACATAAGAGCAATTACTACTTGAGTAGAGGAAGTGAAGGCCTAGTCAGAATGATATGAGAGAAGAAATATCAGTTTATAATTCCACCAACAACATATCAGATCCTGCAACCTTCAGTGAAGTTGTAACCATCCTCAACTCTCCTATTAACTCATCATCCACATTTAGTCAGCAAGTCCTTTTAGGTGACTAATTTTTAGATCTCTTCCCTTCGTTCTATTCTCACTCATTTATCATCTCTTATTTACACTATTAAAATTGTATCCTCCATGGTCTTCTCACCTCTCCTCTCTATGCAACCACCACAAAACCACTACGCCTTTTCCAAAACAAATCTGTTAACAGATTCTTTAGCCCTCTACATACTATAGATATACATTTTTAAATGGAGATCTTTGTCCCCCTTACTCAGCTTGGTTAAGATTGAGCAACTTTAAGTTCTGTGGAAAGTCGCCAGCAGCCTTGAAAAGAATACATAATGAGGACCTTTCTGGGAATAAATTATGGAGGTCTCAGACTTTGACAAAAGGGAATAAGAAAAATTGCATAACAAATTTTAGAGGATTGAAAAGTTTCTTCTCAGAAATAAGAATAATATACAATTCCTGTCAAGGTAAGATGTCAAAGACATAACACTCCGTGCTTTTGATTTAGTAGGACAAGGAGAAGATGATAATGATGGTCCATATGACAAAGTGGTCTACAAATGGAGGTCCTTGAATATTTGTGTGAAGAGTCTGAAGGTGTTTTTGAGAAAAGACTAATATTGATAAGCCCTCTTTTCTGTATTTTGCCCCATGTAGATTAAACATACCTTAACAGCAGTCAATAATCTGATGTAGACAAGCTATTTGTTCATTTGGTTTTTATTAAACAGCTGAATCTAAATATGCTCAATTCTGCAATTTCAGAATCTCTTAATTTATTGAATTGCCATGACCTTGAGTAATTACTACTAAGATAAGCATGGACATTTGAAAACTCTACTCTTCTACTTAAAAACCCCCAGTGGCCTTTATAGTTATGAGATAAAGTAATTACTCTTTTTGAAATTATTGTTAATGTTTATTTATTTATGAGAGAGAGACAGAATGTGAGCAGGGGAGGGGCAGAAAGAGAAAGAGACATAGAATCCACAGCAGGTTCCAGGCTCTGAGCTCTCAGCACAAACCTGGGATGTGGGGTTCGAACTGCAAGATCATGACCTGAGCTAAAGTCCGATGCTCAACCGACTCCAGACACCCCTTATTATTCTTTTAATGAAATGAAAACCCTTTATATACAGTTTCTCTTCATTGTTAGCTACTATCCTTCCTAGTCCGTATCTGGGGCCCATCAGAAACAGATAGTACACTCACACTAGGTAGTTATGGGGAGTTTTTAAAAAGTGTCAAATACATATTAGGTATTATAGTATACATAATTTAATGGACAGATTGCCAGAAATAGCATCATAAAAACACTGACAAAAGTTTTTGGTTGGTTTATTATGATTCTTATGTTTGTTTGTTTGTTTACTTTAAGAAAAACTGCCTGAAAGACAAATTTAGTTCAGGGCAAGGCAAGATATTTGCCTTGCCCTGCCCTAACATAGCCGTATTTCTGTTCTTGGCAAACTTTCTCCTCTCTAATTTTACGGAATAATTGGTTCTGTGGGAAGACTATAAGCTAATTATTTGTGGACATGAGTTTGTTTTGTTTTCAAAACAAGAAAAGAACAGGTACAAGGACTGTTTATTTTGCTACCAAAGATTGGCTTTGTAAAATCGGGGCCCTATAATTTGGTATCAGTTGGTAAAAAGAGCTCCTGACTGGAGCAAGTATGTGATTAGAAAGGAAACAATGCATTCATGGTAAAACATATTTTCATTCATATTATTGCACTAAACAGAACTTTGAGGTCAGCAAAGCAGAGCATATTATGATCCCTGCTTGACAGCTGAGGAGTCAGAGGCTTTTTGTGTCTGCAATAAGTGGCCCATAGACTATTAAGTGTAGAGCTAGAATATGAATCTAAATCTCCAAAAATCAGACTCCAGGAGTCTTTTATACAATCCAATCAAACCACCAAGAGTATAAGATATTGATCAATGTTCATTCCAAGTTGATGAAAAGTTCTATCCTTTAGGGGCTTTTAATCTGGGGTTTCAGAAGAGAAACTTACAAATATGATAACATCATTCAGAAACCCATTCTGAGACTTATAAAAATATTCTTAAATATAAAGCACTATATATAGAAAAAACAAAAAACACTGTGATTATTTTGTGCTGATAGGGATTGTGTGAGTAAATAATGTGTAACTTAAATATGCATTTGTATAAAAATGAATTAACTAGTATTTATACTTTCTAAATCAGTTTTCTCTGATTTGGTATGAAGCTTTTCCCCCAATACTTTATGAAACACTGCTTAAAACATTCTGCATTTTGTAAGGACTTCCTCTGATATATTAAAGCCATACAAATGCATGAGTGAAAATGGCTATTATATGAATCTAGAGAAGGAACATCTAATTAAACATACTACTTGATATGAGTCCTTAATTGCAAATTACATGGAATTCAGAAATATATCTGTAGTGCAATAAAATTACCTTTGATGTTTTAAGCCTTAAATTAAATACAGTTGTTATGCTCTTCAAGACATATATGGCTTAAATGTACAGTAGCATGTCTTAAATATATTTGTACTTGAGATGTAAACATATTTTAGAAACTAAGATACTCAGTTAAGGAAATCATAATCATTTTGTGACCTCTTCTACTTTACAAAATGTCACTTTATTATATCAGGGCAAATGCTGATTATTTGGTATCCTATAATCTTCCTAGGAAAAAGCATGAATACGTATTTCTAACTTTTCCTAATGGTTATCAAAATGTCAGGGTTACTAAGAGTGTAGAGACGCTATCTTATTTATTATATACAATTGGTAACTACTTTCTCCATTTTCAGTTAGGAAACTGGGGTTTATAGAAGTTAAGTAAAATGCAAATATATATTCTGTGGATAAGGAATGAAAATCCAAATTTTTCCAATTCTAGTACCTGATTTTTATACTTCTTATTTCACCACCTCATAATATCAGAGTGATTACCTTTAAGGATTGCAAAAATATATAATTTTTAAGAAAATATTTTTTCTCTTCCTAGAATGCTGGAACTAACATGGATTAATTGATGATACACAAAATATTTTTTTCTTGCCATCTGTTTCTTGGATCATTTTTGGTTAATAGGTAGAGATAATTTTATTTCATTTTACTCTTTTAAAAACAATAATAACATGTCCAGTACTAGTTTATTCATTTTTATATAAATGCATGGCAATTATTTTCTCTGTTTAGTAGGATTTAAGTTATTTTTTGAGGGGCTTCTGGGTGGCTCAGGGAGTTAAGTGTCTTGACTTCAGCTCAGGTCATGCTCTACGGTTTAGGGGTTGGAGCCCCACATAGGGCTCTGTGCTCTGTGTGACAGCTCAGAGCCTGGGGCCTGCTTTGGATTTTGTGTCTCCTTCTCTCTCTGCCTTTCCCCCCTCACGCTCTGTCTCTCTCTCAAAAATAAATAAATATTTAGAAAGTTATCTTTTGATTACACTTTCTAACTCTGTCTTCTCTAAGAAAATACATGCTAGCCATCATGTATTGCTAAAACAAATGAGAAAAATGATTAATTCAAGAAATTTATATTTAAAAATTTTGTTCTTATGGGGCGCCTGGGTGGCTTAGTCGGTTAAGCGTCCGACTTTCGCTTAGGTCATGATCTCGCGGTTCGTGGGTTCGAGCTCCACGTCGGGCTCTGTGCTGACTGCCAGCTCAGAGCCTGGAGCCTGTTTCAGTCTGTGACTCCCTCTCTCTGACCCTCCCCTGCTCACTCTGTCTCTCTCTCTCTCTCTCTCCTAGAAATAAATAAAACATTAAAAAAAAATAAATAAAAATCTTGTTCTTATTTCAAATTATGATATAAAATTTTTTTACATAGATGTTCAATATGAAAGACATACCTCTGTGTGATTATCCCATAGAATATTCTAGGAACCCTCTTAGATAAATGAATAACCCTGAAAAACACTAAGATGTGAGGATTTTCAGTGAAGTTTTTCAAATCCTTTAAACATTAAAACATTATAAAAGAAGATAAAAACATTTTTCTTACTATTCTAGTAACTATAAAAGAGACAAAACAAAACAATACGATGAGAATCCTTAAATGTACATTATGAATCCTTAATGTACATTATGAATCATCTCAGCACTAATGACAAAGGATTTCAGAATCTTTTTGCATCTTTTTATCGATGAAACCAATTACTTTGCTTTGTCATGCGAGGACTACTGCTTTCAAAAAAAAAAAAAAAAAAAGCAGGACTTTTTAACTCTTCCTTAACTTCAGAGTTGTACCTTCACTGAAAGCACTCTTCTGTAAATTGTTGTGGCAGGGTAGGGTGTATTGTCTTACGAAACTTGAAAAGGGTGGGCAAATTAATGGAACGAAGGCTTAGCACTATGCGAGAATACTTTAAAAAACTACTTCCTTATTTACAGTAGGTGTTATTCCACCCCCACTCCCTTCTTGTAAGGAAACTAAGTCCAGAGAAAAACCAACTAAAAACAGCATTTATGCTCTTTCCTCAAAAGCAAGAGGGCATCACGGTGTCGATTAGTACTATGTACCACTCGTAATTTTTGTAATTTGTATTCAAGCCTTGCATATGTCTGGGAAGTCTTTGGCTGGCATTTTTCTGAACTTTTAAACTTGACCACATTCTTGACCACAGCTCCTGACTTTACTTCTTGTAATACTCTGGGGGTCTCTGTCATTAGCAGCTAAATAGGGACGTGGTTATGTATTAATTATACTGTATGAAGTTTCAAAACATGTCAGGAAGTCTGAGATTCTGAATGGCATTCATTATATTGTGCAAACCATTTTTGAAACTATTTGAACTATTTTGAAGTTGGCATTTTGTTTCTGGAGTCAGAATGTCTGCAATAGGTTAGAATTCCTGCAGGGGTATGACCACAAGAGCCCCGTAGTTCCGAGATGTGTTATTGACTTGTGTCACTCACTGTTCCCCTCACTTAACTACCTTTATGCTTCAGTGGCTGGCATACTTTCGTGGGAATAACCACAAAAACTAATTTTACTGGATCATTTGAACTTAACAGATGATCTGAGAAGTGAAGAGAAATTGTCTCCCCTTCTGTAGAAAGTACATTAAACATTCTTTTCCATCTAAATCATAAGCTTTTTAAAGATATGTCTATTTTCTCTATTTTCCTATATCCGTTTTTGCAGTTTTTTCACACATAAAGCATTCAACTAGTTGTTAATACAATTCAATTTAATGTCAGCATCTAATGGTTAGGATATTTTGAAAATGATTTACCATCTTTAAAGATGCTTTTTATGTTATTTAGAATAAATAGTGACAGTTTTATTAGTTACTATAGCAACCTGAAATTCTATTTAAAAATGTGACATTCCATTTCTTCAGAAGGCATTTTAATTAAAACATACTCAAGTGTTTACTGAAATGAACATCTAATCTTACCATCATAGCAGGAGGGCATACACTATAGCTGTGTCTGAGGACATATTACTGAAAACGAATTGAATTGGGGAAAAATGTCTTTTTAGCTGCTTAGTAGTTGGCTAATTATGCTTACTTACCACTATCACCACTACCTATAAGTTAATTCTCCTACACTCTTGACTTACTCAGTCTACTGAAGTTGCTCTTCCTTGAATACCAGGTACTGTTTCATATTTCTTCTCTCTCATCCTGAGTCTTACAAGTCCATTAGGCAAACAAACATCTTTATATCTTAAAGACTCAATTCAGATATTCTTTAAGGCTTGCATACCATCTTCCCTCTTGGGAAGAATTGCCCACTCCTCTAAGCACCCCTGGTATTTTCTATATAGGTCACTAATATGTTTTGTATGTGTTTAATTCTGTTTCTTCTTCACTGGGTCGGTATGTCTCAAGGGCAGAGCTGCAAGTGTCTCTTTGCATCGAGTTCTAGCACTCAGAATCATGGGCTCTCAATAGTAGAATAATGCCTGATGTAGACATACATGCAAGAATGAATGAGAATGAACCAAATCACAGGAGGTGATAATTTATAAAGACACATATTTGAGAGATCTCAAGAGAAGAATGAATGTTATATATGTATATAGAAATTGTGTGTGTGTGTGTGTGTGTGTGTGTGTGTGTGTGTGTGTGTACTTAGAGATCTTGGAAGTATAGTAATGGTTACGTCATGGTGTCAAAATATCATGCCTTTTTTTCCTCTCTTTTAATTTCTGAAATTTACTTGAATTTCTAAGTTAATCATATAAATTTACTTTAAAAAATCTATTCCTTAAAGGAAAATATATTAGCAAAAATTCATATTAAATAAAAATGTATTAGCAAAATTCACATAAATACTGTGATTGAATGATTCAATGTTTTTTTTTTTTATTTCTGAGAGAGAGAGACAGACAGACAGACAGGCAGCATGAGCAGGGCAGGGTCAGAGAGAGGGAGATATAGAATCTCAAGCAGGCTCCAGGCTCTGAGCTAGCTGTCAGCACAGGGCCTGACACTGGGCTCGAACCCATGAATTGTGAGATCATGAACTGAGCCAAAGTCAGATGCTTAACTGACTGAGCCACCCAGACACCCCATGTGATTGAATGATTCAAAATGATAATATTTTCCTAGGTGAAGGGACTCCAGTTATCATTTTTCCTCTTCTTTATTTTTAATTCTTATTAATTTTTTAAATGTTTATTCTTTTTTTTGAGAGAGAGAGAGAGAGAGACAGAGCACAAGCAGGGGAGGGTCAGAGAGAGAGGGAGACACAGAAAGTGAAGCAGGCTCCAGGCTCTGAGCTATCGGCACACAGCCCCATGAGGAGCTCGAACTCACGAACCACGATATCATGACCTGAGTTGAAGTCAAAGGCTCAACAGACCACACAAGAGCCCCTTTCTGTCTTTTAAAATATGTATTTTGTAAATAATTATTCAAGCATGACTTTTTTCACAATGGAAAAAAGATGAGCTTTAAAATTAACAACAGAAAAAAATAAATGAAATTCCTTGCCATGTCTCTAATTGCTTACTTCCATCCTTTTTTTGAAAAGGATGATAGGCATGGAGGAGGGCACTTGTTGGGATGAGTACTGGTATTATATGGAAACCAACTTGACAATAAACTATTTTTAAAAAAGGGGTCAAGTGTAATGTTAAGTAAAACAGGAAGCATTGCACACCGATCGTATAGATGATTTTATAAATTCTACAATGAAGACTTTGTAAATATTGGTGATAAGGATTTATATATAATGGGACTTCTGTTTCCCACATAAGTGGGTGGCTAAGTGAACTGATAAACCATTCTCACTACAGTCCAACTATATCCTAAATAGAACACTTTCCATGAGGCATAGTTGGCTTCACAAGAGTAAAGAGGTCTTTGATTATTCTCCTCATAATGAAAAAAAAAAATGTGATCTGGTTCTGGGACAGTACATGCCCCCATTAAAATGGGTCGTTCTGAGAGTTTTCCAATAACACTGCTGGCAGGATATTCAGTCTTAAATGGGATAAAGCAGAAAAACAGAGTCTGTGATTTGCCCCCTGATGATAGTCAGCAGGTCAGCTGATCTCAGTTTGGACACTAGAAAATGCAGAATTAGGGGTGCCTGGATGGCTCAGTCAGTTAAGCGTCCGGCTTCAGCTCAGGTCATGATCTCACGGTTTGTGGGTTCGAGCCCCGCGTAGGGCTCTGTGCTGACAGCTAGCTCAGAGCCTGGAGCCTGTCTTCGGATTCTGTGTCTCCCTCTCTCTCTGACCCTCCCCTGCTCATGCTGTCTCTCTCTCTCTCTCTTTCTCTCTCTCTCTCTCAGAAATAAACAAAACATTTTTTAAAATGCAGAATTAAGTGTTCTTGGAAGACAGTTTCCCAAATTGGTTTGTGTTAGATTCTCGATGGGTACAGTCAACCAGTGACCACCAAGTGAAAGAAGACAAAGTGCATATAAGTCAGAGTCAGATGAAACAATGTGTGAAAGGATCTAAATATTCACATATGAAGACATGGAATTACAGACATTAGAACAGTTACATATGAATTATTTTGAACATTTCATCTGCATAATATATATGGGCCAAAAAAAAACAGAAATAAACTTTCAGGAACAACCATAGATGATTTTGAAATAAAAAAGGAGCATTGGTAGGTTAAATAGTGAATGAGAGAGACAAAAAGATAATTCATAAAATGTAATATATATGTGTGTATATGCATATATATGTATGTGTATACATATATATATATCCAAGAAATGACTAAAATACATCACAGATTTAGAGATAATATATTTGTAAAATATTAAGAAATATGGAAGGCAGAATGAGAGACATATCCTGAAATGAATATCAGAAGCAGAGAAAAAAGTGAAAGTAAAAAAATCTAAAGGTTATATCCAACATATACTAACCAAAACATTTAAAAAGATAATGGTTGTGAGTTTCCTGAACAAAAATAACAACATATCTATCCAGAAGGAACATTTCATCCCAAGCAAGACAAAATAACTTACAAAAGAATAATAGTAAAAATCAAGGAAGTTTTCTCAGTAAGATTAAAAATGCAAGCCAGAAGCAGTGAAATGAAATTCTCAAAGTATACAGAGAAAATGATAGTCAGTATAAAAATATATAAACAGCAACACTCTCTTTAAAAATATGAACCTGGGTGACTTTATACATAAAGCAAAAGCTAAAATAGGAAAATAAAAAAGCATATTAAGCATAACATAAATGACCTGAAGAAAACCAAAAATTTTACTGATTGTAAGGAATGTAATTTGGTTAAATTCTCTATTAAGAGACAAAGTCTCATGAGTGAAATTTTTTGTTTCTTTTTGGTTTTTTAGTACTCAATAGATTATGAATATGAGATAATTCCTTAACCTGATCAAATACATAAAAATATTCTCTCCCTCTATACCATCTGTTAAGATCAAATCATGAGACACAATCCTTTCCTAATCATGAAACTAATATTTATGCAAATATTTATGCAAATTATAACCTTATTTTGCTACCTTCCAGCTTTAAGAGAATGACTTTAGGACCACAACACCTGCTTTAACCTTCCCCCAGTCTCCATTTATTTTCTGGAGGTCATCAATGTGTGCTTTACAAATTCTCAAAGATATTCTCTCAATTTCTTCTACTTATTTCCACCTGGGTTGAAGCTCTCATACACCCTAATAATGTGTCACTTCTCGTGGTGTCAGAGCTGGGGTATGATCTTCACAGAAATTGAAATAAAACTACTGACTACTCAAGATCACACTTTATCTCCTAAACCCTGAGACAGCACTCTATATTCCCTGTATTTCCCAAATCTCTTTGAAAATGCTTCCCTTCACTTTTTAGTTATGGTTCTCTTTTTAAAGATTGCAACACTAGTAAATGGAAGCAAGTTGGAGCATAATCCATCTTGTACTCTCCTTCTCCCCACCTAATCTATCACTACCTCCAGGCACTGCACACAGAAATGACCTCCTGCTCCCCAACACTACATTGTATCTGGTTCTTAACTGTGTATCACTTAAAACAAGGAAGTCAGCTTTAAACAATGATAATGTTCAATACTTCCAGCAACTTGTGTGTCATGAGCACTGCCTGAATGATCAGAATACCCAGCCAGTATGACATAGCTTGTATATACCCGCTGAGGCATATAACAGCAATACTAATCGCATTACAAAGTTATATTTCATCTTATGGTGGCTTGAGCAGGTTGAAATGCCTTACTCTGAATAGTTTTCTTCTTATCATTGTTCATGGTTCAACATCTATCCTCCAATGTGCTTTCAAAAAGAACTGAGAAGATTTTGATATTTTGATGGTAAAATGATTTATGGTCTCAGTTAAAAAATAGTTACAGTTTAATAGTATCTGCAGAAGTGTAAGCCTTTACTGTTGAGTCACTTTTATAGTTTTAGATTTTCCTTAGAAACAAAAATCTAACACTTAAAATGGCCACTGGCCCTTTTTTCAATGTCAGTCCAATGTATGATGAATAATTTTTTGATTCCTAGCTTCATGGAGGATGATAGTTATAAAATGTCTGGGCATTAGCTGGCATAGAAAGGCTCACACGGGCTATTGCCATTGTACTGATTTGTGTTATAAGCAATTGTGGCAAGTAGGTATGTCTGCTTACCTTTTTCTGTAAAGTGATTGGGAGGGAGGCAGGAAATAGGAACAAGTTTCTCATATTGCAGCATTTCAAATCTAATACAGCCTCAATTGTGATACCCAGCTACCCTTCATGCTTTCACGTTTTCTTCTCTACTAAGATGAATTAACTCCATTCCCACTCAAATGTATCCAGTTCCATGATTACACAAGCATGCAGAAAAAGACAATTTAATACACTTTTTGTTTGCACTTCTTGCTCATTTATATTTTAACAACTAAAAATTGGCCATTGCTTACATTTAGAAGCTAAATGTAAAATTTTAAATTGAACATAAAATAAATGAAAAAGGTTACAAGTGATGGATGGAAAATGTATAGATACATACAGACTTAGCCAAACCCCTCCTGTTATAATTATCAGAGCATAAATCCTGGGATAGTAAAAAGAAAATTCTTATTTTTGCCATTTTAAAGGACATAAACCTTTAAAAGAGCAGTTGAAAATGCCATCACTTCCTCTCCCCAACTCCAAAGAGCAGCAACAGGATTTTTATTAAATCATACTCTGCTGCAAAAATCTGTTTATGTTAAGTATCATAGCCCAAACATAAAACATGATCCCTAATTTGTAAAAATGGGATTACTTATATGCTATTAGTACTTAATACACATTGAGTTCTTTGTTCAGAAGTGGAGAGAAATTTCACTGATCACTCACAGTGTTACATCTCATCTTTGTATATGACATTCTCTATAGCATTTAAAAATTTACAAGTATGTTAATGTCTATTTAAGTTCTTGCATTCTCAGTAGGCGATAAGTATTTTTGCTTGTTTATCCAATTAAGGTAATAGATATGCAGAAGCCCTAAATAATTAGCAAATCAGAGATAGATAATAAAGGAAACTAAAATTAAGATTCTCTAATTTCAACTTCAATGTTTTTTTCTTACAGCATTATCTTGTAATTACAGAATAATTTTTAGCCATAAAGATAAAATTATTAGCAAGGTCATATGATCATTAAAACTCATTCATTCTAAGTGGAAAACTACAAAGAAAATCAGACTGAGCTTAGAACCTTAATTTTTTTCCCCTAAAGGATGTATCCCAAAAGAAGAGGAAAACTAAATGCAGGCATTTATTAGAAGTTATTTAATGATTATTATTAATGTATTAGTTAATGCATTGTGAATTACTTACAGGTAAAATTATATGATTCACTTGATTTGTTTTAAAACATGTATGCCAAAAAAGTGTGTCAGGAAGATAAATAAAATGAAACAGTAGAAGTTTATATAATTATATATGATTGAAGTTGGGCAATAGGTACAAGGGAGTTCATTTTATTACTTTATTGAATGTGATGTTTGGAAAATTTCCATAATAAAATGCTCTAAAAACAAAAGTGGTACAAATCTATTCCAATGAACATGAAGACTTAGGTAAAATGAACAATATTCTAAAACATACCTTATCAAACCTAATTTTTAAGAAATAAAAATTTGAATAGATGTATAACCATTAGAAAATTAAGTCAATAATTAAAAAGCTATACTCCCACAAACACATCTAAACCTTTTGGTCTTGAGTATTTTTCCCACTGAGGTCTATTTATTCACAAAATAGATCATTTTATTTACATGCAAATCCTTTCAAAGAATGATAAAGTGATTTTATTCTCTATGTCACATTATGAAGCCAGTATAGCATTGATACCAAAACCAGAAAGGACAATAAAAGAAAGAAAATTTACATATTCATTTCACATATTATCATGGATGAAAAATTCTTAATAAAATAGAAGCAAATCTTATTTATCAATGCATTAATACAAGTAATGCAAAAGAGTTTACCATCAGAAAAGTCTCCATATGCTTTGCTTTAGTCATAATAAGAGAAAATATAATAATTTTAATTTAAAAGTGAAGAAAAAGCATTAAGCATAGATTAAATATGCATTTGTAATAAAAAATAATAATAAACACTCAGAACACTAGGTATAGGGGATAATCTCTTAAATTGGCGAATGCTTCTATGCAAACTCATATCAAACATCATACTCATGGTGAAACATTAAGAGAATCCTTTTGTATAAAAATAAGAACAGTATACCATGATCAACACTTTTATTCAATATGTTTCTAGAAGTCCTAACCAAATGCAGTAATATAAGAGAAGTAATTTAATGATGATTGAAAAGGAAAGAAAAGTAAAATCATCCCATTTTATAGATGATATGATTGCCTAACTAGAACGCTCACACAAATCTACAAATTATGACACTTAATTTATAAAGGGCTCTTAGTTTTTCTATGAGAATGGTTGTACCATGGTTTGCAAAGCCAAGAATATGCACTGACTTTTAATAATTTTTTAAATGTTTATTCATTTTTGTGAATGGGGAGGGGGGGAGCAGACAGAGAGAGAAGAAGACACGGAATCCAAAGCAGGCTCCAGGCTCTGAGCTGTCAGCACAGAGCCTGATGTGAGGCTCAAACCCATGAACTACAAGAGCATGACCTGAGCCAAAGTCAGATGCCTAATCAACTGAGCCACCCAGGCACCCCACAACTGGCCTTTTATATATACATATAAAAAAAAGTTTGCCTACCCCTGACTTAGATCTCCAAATAAAATCTATTCACAACTGAAAACAGTTAGAAATATAATTAACACCATTTACAAAAGTTAGTATATGGAGTAAGACTAATGCATGAAGAGTTAAGACTTTTGTAGAGAAAATTATAAAACTCTGCTGAAAGTCATAAGATTAGCATGTAAAAATATATAAAGAATGTAAAATGCATCCACTCTGGAAAAGAGTATGGAAATTCCTCAAAAAGTTAAAAATAGAACTACCCTATGACCCAGCAATGCACTACTAGGTATTTACCCAAAGAATACAAAAATACCAATTTAATGGGATAAATGAACCCCAGTGTGTTTATAGCAGCACTATCAACAATCGCCAATTTATGGAAAAAGCCCAAATGTCCATCAACTGATGAATGGATGAAGAAGTGGTACACACACACACACACACACTCAGCCATCAAAGAGTGAAATCTTGCAACTTCCAATCGTGTGAATGGAGATAGAGAGTATTATACTAAAGAAAATAGGTCAGTCAGAGAAATACAAATACTATATGATTTCATTCATATATGAAATTTAAGAAACAGAACAAATGAATGTGGGGGGAAGAGAGAGAGGCAAACCATAAAACAGACTCTTAACTATAAAAACAAACTAAGGTTTGATGAAAGAGAGGTGGGTACAGGATGAGCTAATTGGGTGAAGGGCATTAGGAGGGCACTTGTAGTGATGAGCACTGGGTTTTGTATGTAAGTGATCAATCATTAAATTCTACATCTGAAAACAATATTATATTGTATGTTAGCTAACTGGAACTTAAATAAAAACTTGAGAAAGAGAAAGGGAGAGAACCCCTACCAAGCAGTTAAGAAAAAAGTTACATATTTCAGGAGAAACTGGGCAAAAGCACCAAAAATACAAATGGCCTGTGAATATAAGAATTACATATTTAAACCATAAGGATATACTATCTCATACATATCAGACTGGTAAAACTTAAAATTTGTTTGACTATATCAAGTATTGGTGAAAACATAGATCAAATAACATTCTAACATTCTAGTTCAATCTCTGTGGACAAAAATTTGAAAATATCTACTCATTTTAAAATATAAATAATCAATGCCCCAGAAATTTTAGCACTGGGAATTTATTCTATAGAAACTCCTGTTCATTTGCAAAAGAAGACAGGCTGGTACTAGAACATAAGTTTCAGGAGAATGGGGAATTAATTTTCCTTTTGTATCCTTGATGATTAATGAATATTTCTTGAATGAATGAATGAAATAAAATCGGTTACCAATTAAATGTCAACCAATAGGACAATGGATTTATCTTGGTATAGTCATAAGTAAAAAAATCTATACAAAGGGGAAATAAATGAACTAGATTCACATGAATCAACATGATGAGTCCTAAAGGTATAATATCGAGTAAAAAACAAGTTGCAGAAAGATACATACAGCATAAATATAAAATACTAAATCTTAAAATGGTACTATACATTATTTAGAGATAGAAACATAGTACAAGTATAAACACATTTATGGATCTGGCTTTCTCTGAAATTTAAGAAGGAGAGGAGAGGAAAGGAGAACATAATGAACTTCCAAGGTTTTTTAATGCTTTATGTTTTATTCTGGGTGATGAGTACTTTAATATTCATCACTTTATTTTAGAAACTTTTCATAAATCTAATATAATTGTTAAAAATATTTAAAAATAGGGATGCCTCAGTGGTTCATTCAGTTACGTGTCTGGCTCTGCGATTCAGCTGAGCTCATGATCTCATGATTCATGAGACTGAGCCCCACATCAAGCTCTGAACTGACAGCACACTCCTTCCCCCTCTCTCTCTGCCCCTTCCCTGTCTCCCCACCCCTTCACACATATGCACACACACAATATACACAAACAAACTTGAAAATATTTTTATATACTTAAGAATAGCAATAAAGTATTCTGAAAATAAGGAGAAGGGCAGGTTATGGGAAAACTGAAATTGGTATTTGTTTGGTACAAGATGAAGTGCAAAAACAGAAGGCTTTTTTTTTTTTTTTTCTGTGACCCGTGTCTCTGAGAATAACTGCTAATGAAAATCAACTTCATAAGAATGGAACTTGAGTTTGGGAAACTAAATGGTAGTTTAACCACAAAGGATCTTGAGCGCCAAGGTAAAAAAAGTTTAAATCCGTTTCCAAAAACAGTGCATATTTTCTAGCAAGGAGATGATGTATTCAAATGAGCATTTCATAATGATCTGTTGAGCCTCAGTGCCTAAAATGTAAAGGGAAAACTATATGGAGACCATTAAGATAGTTTAAATGTCATTTTATGAATGAACCACTGAACATATACCAAAAAAAAATAAGACTTTATGACTAATATTGAGGAAAACAGAAAAGCTAAAGATGGACTGAAGTTTTTGCATCGAATTGAATTGTGGACAAAAGATAGCAGAATTATCTGGACTCTGGGCAGCCTGAGAGAAAAGTTCACAATGTCATTTTAAGAAAAGCAATTGGTTATGTAAGTGTTGAGTTTGAACTTCCCTAAGTTACAGAGAGCAAGATAGATTTACGTAGGTATCATAATTCAGGAGTAACACACACACACACACACACACACACACACACACACACACACACACTGTACCTGCCCATTTATTTCTCTTTTAGTTAATGGCTGATAACTTATTATGTATGTGAGAAGAAGCATTCTATAGGCTTTGTATTTGATTCTTCCTTTGTCTTCTGAGGTAGTATATCAGTTTATTAGGGCTGCTTTAACAAATTACACAAACTGGGAGGTTTGAACAAAAGAAATGTATTGCCTAAGAGTTCTGGAAGCTAGAAGTCTGAGATCAAAATGCCAAAGGTTTGGTTCCTTCCAAGGGCTCTGAGGGAAAATCTGTTCCATGCCTCTCTCCCAGCTTCTGGTGTTTGTTGGCAATCATTGGTATGGTTTGGCTTGCAGATGTCTGCCTTCATCTTTACATAGTGTTCTTACTGTGTTCATGTCCATGTCCAAATTTCTCCTTCTCATAAGGACACTAATCATATTGCATTAAGGTCCTGCCCTATTCTAGTATGATGTCATTTAATTAATTATATCTGCAATGATCCTATATCCAAATAGGGTAGGTAATATTTTGAAGTACTAGAGATTAGAACTTAAACATATGAATATTTGAGGGACAAAATTCAAGCTATAATAGGTAAGTATTATTTTTAACCCTAATCCCTAATTTTTACAGATGAATAAACTGAGGAAGAGAAGGCTTAAGTCCATTCCAAAGGCTACCCAGGTAGAGAGTGAGGCAGTCAAAATGTGCATTCAAGCAGTCTGGCTTCATATGCCATTCTCTAATTTAGAGGTTAGAGTGATTTTAAAAAACAGCCTCTGATGGCGGCATGTCTTACTCTGGGTATACAAAACATACTAAGAAAGTTTAACATCAGGGAGAGTGATGTTTGACTTTAAGAAGTATAAGTAAAGCATGTGAACAGTAGGTACCAAGGGATAAGAATGAAAATATGGATACAAATCCAGAAATCTGACTCTCTGGAAGATTAATTTTGCTAATAGTCATTTACCCCAGGCCTTCCCTGAATCTGCTAGTTTCTTCATAAGTCGTTAAAGTCAGTGGGAAGATTACAGAGAAGGATGTGAGAATCAGCACGAGGCTTGAGAAAATTGGAGATATTTGAAATTGGTCTTTGTCTCAGTTTGCTTTAACTATAAAATCTTAAACTTACAGATCAAAATGTGGGTAATACTAAACGTCTATTCTAAACATCTATACCCCTATTTCAGGCTCCCATTGTTACTTATTTCAGATATTTCCAAATTTTTGTATTCTAGATAAGGCTGTGAGAAGCATCCTTGCTACTCTATCATATTTTCTTTTTTTAATTTGTATTTTTAATTTTTTTTTTTGTTTTTGAGAGAGAGAGTGTGTGTGTGTGAATTGAGGAGGGGTAGAGAGAGAGGGAGACATAGAATCCGAAGCAGGCTCCAGGCTCTGAGCTAGTTGTCAGCACAGAGCCTGACATGGGGCTCAAACTTGTGAATCAGGAGATCATGAGCTGAGCCAAAGTTGGACATTTAACTGACTGAGCCACCCAGGCACCCTTATCATATTTTCTATTCCATATTATTTTCTTAAATTCCTAGACATGAAATTTCTTAAATTATATAACCTGATAGACTCTTGGATAAGTTTCCCAATTGTCCTCAATATTTTTAGGACAATGTCATAATATAAGAGACTGCCATCTGTCTCAATACCCTTTTTTTTTTAAATTAATGTTTATTTATTTTTGAGAGAGAGGGAGACAGAGAGAGAGAGACAGAGAGAAAGAGAGCAGGGGAAGGGCAGAGAGAGAGAGAGGGAAACACAGAATCAGAAGCAGGCTCCAGGCTCTGAGCTGTCAGCACAGAGCCCAACATGGGCCCCGAACTCCCAAGCCACAGTTGGAACTCACAAGCCACGAATGAGATCATGACCTGACCTGATGTCAGATGCTTAATCAACTGAGCCACCCAGGCACCCCTGTCCTGATACCCTTTAGCATCCTTATCTCATTACCAAAGTCATTTTCCCATCATATGAGTTTACTTCTGGCTCCCTAAACCTGACATGTGCTCTCATATATCCCTTTGCTATGTGATAAAATCATGGTCTCCTTTCTGAGTCCAGTTCACTGTTACTGTTTTTGGAGGAAACTTTCTAATTCTCACAGCAATATTAACCTATCCTTCCTCCATGTTTCCTTCGCAGTTGCCTGGGATCGTGACCACAGTTGTCACGTGGGACTGGTCAGCTGCCTTTCTGCTGCTTGAGTTGCCAGCTCCTTTAAACAGGGACTGTGTCTTTTCCTCTTTATAGCTTCAGCCAGGACTAGTGTAAGTAACATATGATCAGATTTTGGTAAATGTTTTTGAATGCGTAAACGGAGTGTATATTCTGTTTTCCCAAGATGGGCCTAAATTCTCTGACCCAGTTTTTGTTATCCCCTTAGGCAGTAAACCATTCTGAGAACTGCTGACTCTGGTAATTCTCTATTCCAAATTATTTGAGATAAAATTCAAAAAGTTGAACAGATTTATAGAAAGAACCATGTTGGGAATTAGGTATGAATTTAATTCACATTTTATTAATGGCTGCATAAATGGTTTCATTATCATTTTAATCATGTTTACTCTTAGAGCAATGTCAAAAATAGATGAATTGCATGTATATTGAAAGGAAAGCAACAGATTTCAAAATTTTTTCATGAAAGGATGTGAATTAAAAAGCACTCCTGAGATCAAACTACAGTAGAATGTTAAACATATTGTATGTCAGTCTCTTTGTTTGAAAGACATGTATATTTAAACACATATTTCAGAAGCCTGCAACAGACTCAGATTGTTCAAAAACCAATGAGAGCAACTTTTTAATCTGCTAGTATTTGTATTCTTCACAGGTTAGGAAATTTTTACACAGTAACTTCAAAAGTAACTTTGTTGTTCTCTATGGACTGTCAGTTTTAACTTTCTTCACAACCTGATCACACAGACTTTCGTTGAAGTTGGATACCCATTGCATCCCCATGAACACTTACATATCCTTTATGTCACCTTCACTGGGAACTTTATTCCCCACTTGGGCATTAACAAACCAATCTTTGTAAATGTGAGATTGAGACTACCAATGTCTCCCATGATACACATCCTCTCTCTGCCTGGAAATTTTGTAGAGTTCCATAAACCAAAAAAAGTCTTTATTTATAGGGATTTGATAGCATAGCAGGTATGCTGGGAAATCATTTTCTAACAGCAAGATTTTGAACATAACCTAAGTAGTTGATCATAAATGCAAATTTTATAAAGGAGTAGGCCAAGTAATAGACATGAGCAATGCAGATCTTGAGTGCGAAAGCCCCATCTAGGGGTTTCTGCAGCTCTTCTATTCCAGAATATTTTTTGCCGTGCCACATAGAAAGAATCAAGCTCAGAGTCCCACTTTTCAGTTTGTTATAAAAGCAAATATTTTCAAATTGTTGTTAAGTGACTCAATATTTTTTAAACCTTGTGTGGGCCAAAAAGAAAAAAAAAAACATGCCTCCAGGGAGGCTGTAACAAGTGGGCATTCAGTTTTCAACCTTTGTGGCATAAATTGTGTCCAAAATTCTGCTTCTGGGAGTAAAGGCTCTAATTCCTAATCCCAAATGCTGTCAGGGCTCAGAAAAGTTTCAAATTGAAGCATTCAAGTTAGGAATCTGATCTAGTCCCAGATCTGATTACTCGTAGCTATCTGGAGATAGGAAGAATGAATTTGTTATAAGAAGTTTTTGGAAATGTTTAAAGTTTGTTCTGGAAATGGAAACTTCCAATAGAAGGGGGGTTTTGCTATGGAAATTTCAACGTGGTAGGTGAGAAACATTGACCAAAAATCAGTGAGGCATAGTCAACACGATCTAAATTGTTAATTCTCCCAGCCCTCGCTTCACTTGTTATGGCTTATGTTTACTTTTTCCAAATTATATGGTTATACTTTAATTGGAAAAGATAAAACTGAATGTGTTATGAAATATTCTTATGTGTTCCATCAGTTTAATTATCAATGACATTGTTTCTTAACACTAATAAGTGTAGTCCTTAAACATTAACCTTTCTCTTTTAGTATTTTTAAATACCATTTTCTGTTATAATGATGAATAAAATTTAATTGAAATTAAATATGAAAATAAAGAAATTAATAAAAGAAATTTTTATTACTTTTATTATTATTGTCAACCCATATTTTCTTGTTAATCTTATCCTTTTATTTGTCCAAAATAAATTAAGGATAATTGATGTTAAGTTATTGTTAATGTTTCCTCAGGTTTTTCATTATATACCTTCTACTGGCTACATTGTGATAACTTACATTTCTATAGAAAATTAGCCATTACATGAAGTATTTCTAACTTATGAAAATTCTATTGGAAATTATAATCTCTTATAACAAAAATATGTTATGTGATTATATTTTTCTAATTCTAAATTTTGTGCATCTGTGTTTTCTCTATTTCTTTATTCAATATTCTGAATATATTTAAAGCTTAGATTTTATAATTTATT
The DNA here is from genome assembly GCF_003009895.1 of Hyaena hyaena. Taxonomy (NCBI): domain Eukaryota; kingdom Metazoa; phylum Chordata; class Mammalia; order Carnivora; family Hyaenidae; genus Hyaena; species Hyaena hyaena. Next base: position 477,388 of record NW_024081701.1, read on the forward strand.
TAATAATAACAATATATAAAATTATTTATTTTATCAGTATTTTGACGTTATTTGTATACGAATTAACTATTGTGAGCAATTCAGGTAGATAGTGCAAAAGTAATGGTAGATAAAATTATTGGTGCCTTTGTATGAATCAAGGCACTGCCACCAGACTGTACTATCAGTTATTATTGCATTTGGCCACACACTTGCAGAAAAAAGTCAGTTGCACTTAAAACTAAAAGGGTAAAAACTATTACTTTTATTAAATGTTGACTTTTTAATGTTCCATGTGATGAAGTGGGAAGTATACTTTTGCTAGAGGGGTACTTGGGTGGCTCAGTTGGTTAAAAAGCTGACTTCTGCTCCAGTCATGATCTCATGGTTCCTGAGTTCGAGCCCCATATTGGGCTCTCTACTGTCAGTGCAGAGAGCCCGATTTAGATCCTCTGTCTCTGCCCCACCCCTCTTCACTCTTTCTCTCTCAAAGATAAATAAAAACATTTAAAAAATCCTTTTGCTATGTACCTAAAGTGTGGTTGAACCAGAAAAAAAAGGAACTTGTATATTGTTTGAGTTGAGAGCTGAAACTAGCTGCCTTTTTCATGAAACAACATTTTTACTTGAAAGAACTGGCAGATAAACCACGGTTATTCAGACTTGGGTAATTGGCAGACATTCACTTGAAAATGAACAGAGTGAGCCTGTCACTTCAAGACAACAATCAACAGTATTTGTTGCCAAAGATTAAATTGGATCCTCAAAGTAAAACTTAGAACTTTGGAAAACTGCTGTTTTAGATGGCATGGTCAAGGAGTTTCCCCTTGTAAGAGAGATGCTTGAGCAGATACCTGAATGAAGCAAAAATACAAGTTATGGAACTCTCTAGGAGGAAAGCTTTCCACCATATAGGTGGCTCAGTAAGTGCCGTAAAATATGTATTCTCAGTTGTAGAAAATATAAATTATACACATCTTTGGAAGATTAGCAGAACACCTGTGCATGTTTGGGGTACCCCGGTGCACTACGACACTAATTGAAAAACAGTTTTGATAGGATAAAAACTATTTTTTTTTTTTTTGCATTTACTATGGCCACACCTAATTCTGTATTGATGGGTCTCAGAATAGCTGTTAAGTTGGATGGTCAGTACACCAGCACTAGGTCTGCTTCCACTTGATTATTAGGAGGCATTCATTTCTATTCTGATGTTGCTATACTCAGAGCTGTCACTGGGTGATGTTATTATCTGCTCTCAGACTTCTGCTTCCTGTCAATTAAGCCATGTATAAATCGTCTTGAATTATGGGATCAAATATACTATCCTCTTGTAGAATTTCCCTTTTGTGTCTTTTGTTGTTGCAGTATAAACTTATGTGAATAAGAGGAGGACTAGGGACTAGCAAATTACAAAATTCCTATTAAATGCCAAGTATTCAATAGGTACTTTGCATATCTTATCTATTGATCTTAACAACTCATGAAGTATTATTAGCTTCACTTTGCAAATGAGAGACTGAGATAGACTAAATCTGAGGAAAGTGTACAAGAAAACTCAGATTGCGGCAGATGGAAAAATATGAATCCAGATAAGATAGACTCTTAAATCCTATTCTCTTTCTAGCTCTCTTTCTTCATAAAACTGAGAGCTTCTTTTAAAGAAAATAATCTGCTTATACTATCTCCATGTTTAAAATTGTTAGATGTCTCTTCTACTGTCTTTGGGACTAAAACTAAACTTCGTAACATGTTTTACCTCTCCTTTCAGAACCTAGACCTTACCCGCCCTGATGGGCTGGGACTCTCTTCATATACCATATTCACAAATATGGAGCATATTCCTCTTCCTCTACTATGCCATGTTCTCACTCAGGTCTTGGCCTTTATTATCAATTGAATCGGTTGAGTTATAAAAGTCAAAAAGTCCTAATTGAGTGTTTTAAAGGTAATATTCCTTTCAAATCTTAGGTGTGAAGTCCAAACAGCTCTTATTTAAAAAAGAGAATCAAGCAGTCTTTTAAGACCAACTCATGCTTCGATCTTTTCACAAAACAGGAACAATATATTTCATTATAATTATGAATTCTATACTTGTCTAGGGTAGTGCTGTTCAGTAGATCATTCTATAATGACAGGAATGTTCTATACTTACACTGTGCAGTAAAGTAACTGCCTGTGGCTTTTGGACACTTGAAGTCAGCTATTGTGATCAAGAAAAGGAATTTGAATTGTATTTAATTTTAACTAATTTCAATTTAAAAAGCCATATGTAGCTAGTCACTTTCGCATTGCATAGTGAAAGTCTAAGAAAGTATAAGGAAGACAATTTAAAAAAAGAAAACACTGCTAAGAGGCAGCTGCATATGTATAAAAAAATTCAGTTCAATCCTTACCCCTCTGCTTCTATTCTAGTCATAGAAAGTTCATATTCTCCTATATTTGACCTTTTATATCCTCTGATGAAAACCAAGCCATTTTGGGTTTAAAGCAGCTTATATTAGCAAAGTTAATACTATTTCACATAAATAATCATGTAGAAAAGACACCATTTTTTCTCAGTATTTTTTTAAGATAACTCATATTGGAGGAAAATCTGGTTGAGTTGGGATATAATTTAAAATATATCACTATACATTACAAAATCATGGATATGATGGTTAGTTTTATGTATCTACTTGGAGAGTGTTACAGGGTGAAATTAACCTTTAAATGTGCCAACTGTGAGTAACCACATCACCTTCTATATTGTGGGTGGACCCTATCTATAATCACTCAAAGGCCTGAATAGAACAAAACATTGGCAGCCCTGAGCAGAAGGGAATTCTTCAGCAGACTACCTTTGGACTTCATCAGCACCTTACCTTTCCTGGGTCTCAAACTATTCACCTTTAGACTGTAACTGTAATCATTAGCTCTCCCGTGTCTTAAGTGAGCTCCCCTACCCTCCGCAACTGCAAATTTGAACTTGTCAGACTCCATAATTGTGTGAGCCAATTTATATAAGATAAATCCTTCTCTCTTGATGGCTAGATACATAGATCCATAGAAAGATAGATATACATATGCATCCTACTGGAGCTATTTCTATGGAGATCTCTGACTAACACACTGGACTTTTAACACTTAAAATTTTCATTGGTGTGCCTTCTTCGATATTACCCTTCAATATTTTCCTATCACCTGTGAGACTGTAGGCTTTCACCAGAGAAGTGAGCAAAAACAAAAACAAAATTATGGAAAAAGAAAAAGGTTTTAACTTCATGAAAAGATATTCAAGAAAGAAAATATAAATCATAGTACACTGAACAATGGATAATGTTTACATAACCATGATAAGACAAACACTGAATACTGATTTAACTAAAAATCATGATTTCCATATTGAGTGGAAGAAATAGAATAGCAAGAACACAAGGAAACTATATCTTCATCAGCCATAAAAGAAAGTCAATAGTATTTTACAAAGACACAAATTAAGAAATAAAGGCATTAACTGGTTACCTAAAAATATGTAGCTAAATATCACAAGAGACAACTGAAAGGGTAAGAAGTGTTTGTCACCGGGCTTTAGCAGTAGAGGGTGTTATTTTCAATATAATGTATTTTTAAATTTTATGTACATATTACTTTGATAAATATACTTTATATGAAAGCAAAATAAGGGATGGGAGTCAATGGAGAGAAAAATGCAGCAGTCTACGAATCTAGTAAAAATCCCTGGAATGAAATTATACAATATACCTGATGCAGTAATTATCCCAAAACCTATTTCATTATAATTGCTGAATATATATGTAAAGAGTACTGCCTTTGTAGAAATGGATTAGATGAGTCCTTTAGTTTGTAATCTCAAGCCATGGACTCTTCAAACTGAAAAGCACCATATGGAATATGTATTCATTTCTCATTGCTCTTTCCAGTCCACCTACCATTTCCTTTATATCACAAAGAGTCAGGAACATGGAGATGTTACAGCACAGGGAAGGGTTATGCCACAGATTCTGTCCTGCTGACCTGCCTGCAATTTGTCAGGTGGGATGAGCCAAAGTAGAGAATCTTAATTCTATGAGGGAAAATCAAATGATTTGATTAATAAACTATTATTAAACAAAAGTTAGACCTTCTTATTAACTATGTTTTGAAGCTTGCTATTTTAAATATCAACAAATTTGAATCATCTTCATTATAAAATCTTCCATAAATTTTCATAGAACTTAAAACTTTTAGGTCTTCAAAAATGGGGCTAGATTAGACAAAATTTTTTTTAAAAAATTTAATGTTTTATTTATTTTTGAGACAGAGAGAGACAGAGCATGAGAGGGGGAGGGGCAGAGAGACAGAGAGACACAGAATCTGAAGCAGGCTCCAGGCTCTGAGCTGTCAGCACAGAGCTTGACACGGGGCTTGAACCCACAAACGTGAGATCATGACCTGAGTTGAAGTTGGAGGCTTAACTGACTGAGCCACCCAGACATCCCATAGATTAGACAAATTAAGATGAACACCCACAACAGTGAACATAGTAGTCTTTCTTTTACCCTAGAGTAAGAAATGTTCAGAACTGGACTCTCTGGAGCATGATGAGGCATTTCTTTATCCTAAGTGATCTCTGACAAACTGTGCTTCTAGCTGTTTTTATCTTTAAACTAAAGAAATAATAGTCTTTTGTTCCCAGAAGCATTCAGAGGGTGTGTGTGTGTGTGTGTGTGTGTGTGTGTGTGTGGTGTGATATCGTGGGTACTCGTTTATCTTTCTATTTAGTTGTACTCAGATATACTAATTTTAAGATGGCATTAAAGATAGACTAACAAGTATTTTTGTAGGGTTTTAATATTATTTCTCTTGCTTTTCTGCCAGGAAATCCTACTGCCTGCATTGCACACCTATAAAGGAACACTGAGCAGACCCTCGACACAACTGTGTAATGTGGCTTTGAGTCTGCCCACATGCTCAAACAAGCATTTGGGACAGAACTGAGGCATTGGGTGGAGATTAGTTAAGGACATTCTCTACTCTAGAGCTGAGAAATCAGTGACAATTGAAAAGATGAGTGAATAATTACTAGGTCCAAGATATAAGGATGAAGAGAACAAAGGTTCCAAGTAGGGTGGAGATAAAGATGATATGCTTTGATATCATCAAAGATGATATGGAGATAAAGATAAAGATATGCATCTTGTTGAAGATGCAAGTCAATCTATAAGATAAGATCAATAAAATATGATTTTCAACAATTTTTGTACATAGAAAATATTGAAATTTCCAAAGAAATTTCTTATTCATGTTCTCATCATATCTTAAAACATCAATGAATCTTTTGAGGTGAGATCTTGTCACCTAGCCAAAAGGCTTGGAAGGGATAAAAATTGACAACAGCTGGTTGGGTTCTATGTGCCAGGAGTGAAGAGATGCCTGACAAATTGCTTAGTTATAAATCTGGAAGACAAATGTTTTAAGTTGACACAGAACAATTTTGAATTTAAAAAATTTATGGAAAGAAGAATATGAAGTTTTCTGCCTTTTGTGGTCACAGTGGATCTGAGTGATAGAAATATAGACCTCTCATGGATTTATTTGATACATTTCAAAGGACATTTGGCCTTTAACAATATTAGATTTCTTTGGTATCTTGTGTTTTGTACTTTTGATAAAGTACATTACTAGACTAAATTACTAAAAGCACTAATTATGTAGTTTAAAATTATAATTAAGTATGAGGAAAATTACATAATGTGGCTATAGAAATAAAAATTCTCAGTTTTCTATTTGAGTTTCTATCGTGACCGAAGGCTGTGATCCTCCCAAAGATTGTGGTCTTCCTTTTGTAAAAGTTTATCTTTTGGACAATAAAGAACTTGCAAGACTTCTTAGACATCCCCTTTCTTATCCCAGTAATTCTGCACCATCTCATTAAAGATCTCCTGGAATCCCATGTGGTGTCATAGAATACATTATGCTCCTGTGTGAGCTTCAGAGGAATTCTAAACAGAAGGTTGCAATGTTGATTTCTTCACGAGGAGAGAATTTTAAAAAGTCATTAATGGCATCATGTAGACTACCTTCCTGGAAATTTTTCTGTACGAATATTAATTAGAAGAGCATAGAATTCTAAAACCTAGCTTTAAGTTCATTGTTAAATACCCTATAGTTTTATATCTGGACAACTGGATGTTGTGGCTATTATCTGAATTAAGCAGAAGTGAGCCACTCTACTACAGCAGTGTGAAACTCAGGGAGCTGACAAATAATCACTGGCTATTTTTAGGATCTTTGTTCTATGATTTATCTTCTTCTTGCTTGCGTTGTAAATTGAGCTGTATTTGAACTATACTATTGTACACAGAGGAGTCACCCAGTTGACATAAAACAAAGTAAATATATTTCTGTTACTGCAGCAGTTTTGGAGGGTGCACTTGAATTTTTATAAAATGACAATAAATTAATCATGAAGACCAACATCTTGAAGTTTTGCTACATTACTTTCTAGTTATTGATAAAATAATTCAACCTGAGAAAAAGCAGACAGACTTAGTAAAATGTTGTATTATGTGCCATATTTGGTAAGCTGCTATACTATATACAAAATGCTGTATGGAATTCTATTAAGAGGCTAACAATGAGCATAAACGTTGGCCTAATAATAATAATAATAATTACCACTAATTGAAAAGTTGCAATGCACTCAGAAATATACTGGGTTTTAAACGCTTGATTTTCCTAGAAGATAATTTTATTAACACTAACTATATGTGGTTTTTGGTCTTACTATTGAATGCCTACTCGGTCAGAGTGTCTGCACAAATAGATGGTACACTCAAATGGGTAACTGAGGAGGTTTTAATGAAGGGTAGATTACAAGGCTTTAGGAAGGGTTGAAGAAACCAAAGGAAGAGGATGAGAGCCTAGGAATTAAAACAAAAGAGTGTCTCCTAAGAAGCAAAGACAGGAAGCAGTTACCAAAATCTGGAGAACCTCTGGGAAGGAATTATGGGACAGCTCTGGCCTTCACTGGACAGATATAACCACAACTGCAGTGCTGCAAGGGACATGAATATCCAACCTAAATATCCTTTCTCTTTTCAGCTTCTGAAAGTGTTTCCCATGGGCAAACTTCTGAGTGTAAGTTGGAGGACAATAGTCCAGATATACAGCCTGTAGAGGCCAGCCTCCCACAGCATAGAACAGGCAAGAAAAAAGTTTGGGGTAGATCTGGTGTAGCAAATGGAGACTATCTAGCACTGTGTTCCTGGTATTCTCTTAGGCTCAGTGATATTACTGGAAACACATAAAAATACCTGCAAGCAAGGAGCTTACATTCTAATGTGACAGTGCCTAAAATAAGTAAAATATATAGGATGTAGCAAGATAAAGGCGCCAGAAGAACAGAGTAAAGAATAGCAAGTACAGAAGTTGGGGAGAGGGATTTTAAATTTTAAATAGGATGGGTAGGGAAGGTCTTACTGAGGAAGTGATCCAACACCTGAAACAAGAGGCTGTTTGGCGAGCTAGGGAGAAAATATTTCAAGCAAAGGAATCAGCAAGCATGAATCTCTAGGTGGGAACATGATAGTACGTTAGTGAAGTGGTAAAGGAGCAAAAGAAAGACAGTGTGTTTGCTGAAAACACTAAGGGGGACCACGGAGTGGAAGAAGGCTGCCAAAGTAGTAGAAGCCTTAAATGTCATGTAAAGAAATCCTGTTTTATTCTCAAAGCAAGGAGTAGTCCTTGAAACATTGAAAGAAGAAGTTGATGTGATTTCTAGATCTACATTCCAGAATGATCATTCCAGCTGTAGTAAGGAGAAGTGAAAGGGATGTGTTGGTGTGAGAAAGTGAGGAAAGGGAGAGGAGGAAAAAATGTAGGTGGTTCAGGCTGTTGCAGCCATGTAGATGTCAAATGATGGCAGCTTGGATGAAGATGGTGACATTACAGATGGATAGAAGCAAAAGCATTTTGCTTTTTTGTGACATAAAAGTAGCAACTCATGGTAAAGCACTGGATATGGAAGGTTGTATGGGAGAGGGAGGTGAGCTATGTACTACTTTTCATAAGACAGATATGATTGGCAAAGGGTCATGTTTGGCTTTAGTTCAGCTTTCAGATAGGCTGAAGTTTTTTATCAGACACCCAGGAAAAGATGTCAGGTAAACTACTGGTATGCTTTGGAGCTTAGAGAATAGGCCTGCATTGGATATACAAATCTGTGACTCATGTAGCCATCATGCTTCAAGTGGTAAAACACACTCACACACACATGCACACGCATACACACACACGCACACACCATATGGGTAGTGGGGCATAGATGTAATTGGTTTGAGAGTGCATATGGAGCGAGTTGAGAGAGTGGTATAGAACAAAGTTTTGAAGAGCTTTGCTTTGAATAGCTTCAAATTTGATACCAGATAGAGAAGAAAAAGCTTGAAAAGGAAGGGGAAGAAAAAGGCACATATATAAGAAGGCCTAAAACACATATTAGAAGAATTTAAAGATGCAGGACTTCATACCAGGATGAACCATATTTAGTGTTCTAGTTATTAACCTAAGCATGAGTAGCTACAAAACTACAACTAATATAAAGCTATTTCTATAGATGGGCTCAAATATTAATGTTTAGTTTCTCCTCATTGAGGTATAAACTGGACCTCAGTATTTTCAGAAATCTACCTCTTTTCTTCACTTCTACAACTTCTCATCATAATCCTTGGTTGATTTTCTTTTTTAATTTTTTAAAAATTTTAATTCCGGTATAGTTAACATACAGTGTTATATTAGTTTCACGTGTACAGTACAGTGATTCAACAGTTCCGTATATTACTCAGTGCTTGTCAATACAAGTGCTTTCACTTCTTTTGAGTGTACGCTCCAAGTGGAATTGCTAGATCCTATGGCAATTCAACCTTTAAGTGTTTTAGAAATTGCCATACTATTTTCCATAGCAGCTGAGCTGTTTTATATTCCTAAGAGGGCACAAGCCTTCCAATTTCTCCACATCCTTACAAACACTTGTTAGTTTCTTTTTCTCTTGGTAGTAGCCATCCTAATGGATGTGAGGTGTTATTTCATTGCGGTTTTGATTTGTATTTCTTAATGATTTTTAAAATTTAAATTTTAGTTAGTCAACATACAGTGCAATATTGGTGTCAGGAATAGAATTCAGTGATGCGTTCTACTCCTATAACCATTCTGGAGAACAGTATAGAGGTGCCTCAAAAAACTAAAAATAGAACTAACCTATGACCCAGCAATTGCACTATTAGGTATTTACCCAAAGGATACAAAGATATGGATTTGAAGGGGTACATGCTCCCTGATGTTCAGACATTAGCTACAATAGCCAACCTATGGAGAGAGCCCAAATGTCCACCGACTGATGAATGGATAAAGAAATTGTGATGTATATATACTCAGCCATCAAAAAGAATGAAATTTTGCCATTTGCAATGACATAGACGGAACTAGAATGTATTGTGCTAAGTGAAATAAGTCTGTCAGAGAAAGACAAATACCATTTGATTTCATTCATGTGGAAATTAAGAAACAAAAAGGATGAACATATAGGAAGCTGGGGGAAGGGAGGGAAGAGAAGAGAGAGAAACAAATCACAGGAAACTTTTCTTTTTCCCCGACATTTCCCAATATTTGTTCTGAAGCTAAATGTCCATTACTTTGTTTTATAAAAATACTATATTGTACACCTGAAACCAATATTACACTGTATATTAACTAACTGGTATTTAAATAAAAACTTAAAAAAAACCCCACATATTCCAAAAGTCTTCAATTCCTGCATTTTGGTCATTTCTGAGAAAAGATAACCTTAAATTTCATCCTTTCTTTGTTCAAAAATAAACTCATTTTTCTCTTCTTGCCATTTGCAAGGGATCTCCCAGACCTACTGTCCTTTAAACATTTTACCGACAAATTCTCCTGTGTACTTTCACCTAGCTTAAAAAATAAGACAGCTCAAGAGGCAGTAACCATAAAATTTTAAGCCAAGAAACTAGAGCCTTCAGGAACATAAATTGCATATCAATCAGAAAAAAGGGAAGAGAATGATTTACTGGCAGATTTTCTTCACTGATTTGCCTGAAATAATTTTTTTTTATCATGCAATGGTTGCTGGTGTTTGATTTACAATTTATGGTTCTGCCACCCCTCCCACAAGGGAACCCTGGTATAAAGAGTTCCTTTCTACTTAACAGAAAGGTTTATTATATTTTTTCAACAATTGGGCCTCTCATTGTCCCTCATCATCTATGACAACATATTGGCTGCCTATTCACTCTAGGATAAAGAGTACTCAAATCCTTTTGCCTGTGGAAACCTTTGTTTTATGGAAACATAATTCTTTTAAGTAAAACAAAATGTAAAATGGGCCAAATTCTCTACAGATTAAACATAAGAATAACTTTGAAATAGTAATAAGTTACTTGGCCCTAAATGCCTTCAGAGCACAAAGTATAGAGTGCATTACTATTTTATGAAATCTTCATTTCGAGTTCAATAACTAGAATATTGATATCGTTGACTAAGATGGCTTTTCCTTAATGTTCCCTTAATGTTCAACAAAACTTTAGACCACTTTCTTCCCCTCTATAGCTCCCTGAGCATCTGGCCTAGAATATTTACTTTAGAAACCTTGCAACTGTAAATTCTTGATCTGACCCTCTGAGATGTAAATCTTCTACAATTAAGGAAGGTCTTTCTCAACTGCCTGCAAGTCGTCCTTTGAAATGTAATCCTCAAGAAAAATAGTATCCCTATCTCTCAGTTATTGAGGGAGGGTCAGAATCTAACTTCTGTAAGTGTCAATGAATAGACACAGATGTCTATTCATTGACTGAAACCTCCTACCCGCCACAGTGTCCTTCAACACCCTTCTGCTTTTCTACCTTTGTTTCTGTGGGTGGAGTTCAATATTTTTCCTCTATTACAGTGATCTCTCTCTTCTATTGCAATGGTCTTAAATAAAGTTGTCTGTGCCTGTTTAACTGGTTTAGTACAAGTTCTCTTTCAGTGAAAATTATGCAAACATTTGGCTCAAATGGACAGAGATTCAATCCTGACTTATAATGTAACTTTCATTCACTCAGTTAAGCAGCACAGGTATAAAATTAAATGGGACCGTGAAGCTTAACATTTCTTGAATGAATTCATTGGTTTCTCACCATCTTGGTACATTTCAAAATTAAAAATAAATAGCATGATCTTGTTTTTCCAAATATAGTTTCCAACCCATGTCTTTTCTTTAAATTCTTGTGTTTAAATTCTTGCCACATCCATGATCTAGTTTTAAAAAGTATTCAACGTCATTTTCTCATTGGTGCCTTGATTATAGAACTCTATATGGTATCACTGAAATTAAAAATTAATTAACCTCTTTTTAGTCATTTTAATCTCTTTTGTCTCTAAAGTGGCTACAACTATAAAAAACTATTTGAGGTATATACACATTTTGAAATATCTGTATAAGTAACACATGCATCATCTCACATATTTATCTTTGTGTGTATGCATGTGAACATTAAAGCTTTACCCTCTAAGCAATTTTCAATTATATAGTACAGTGTTAATAACTATAGTTACCATGTCATATGTTAGATCCTCAGAGCTTACTCATCTTACAATTGAAAGTATATACCCTTCTACCAACCTCTCCCTCTTTCCCTCCCACCCCTCTTTCCCCGGGCAACCACTTTTCTACTGTTTCTATGAGTTTGATCTTTATTTACTTTCCACATACAAGTGACACACTGTAGTATTGGTCTTTCTCTGTCTACTTGATTTCACTTAGTATAATGCCTTCAAGTTTCATCCACGCTGTCATGCTATTCACAACAGCCAAAATATGGAAGCATATAATTTATGAATTATACAACCAAAACTTTGACAGATATTGTCTGTATTATGAAAATTCTGAAGACCTTGGAAAATTTTACCATATATTACCTGAACTTATTCAACATCAGAACCAGATCTTTAGTGGTATAAACCTTTAGGTTAATATTTTCTCCATCGCTTCTCCTTGTTTCTCCCAACAACAAACCATTCTCTGCCCTGCTCCGTGCCCTTGTAGTCTGACCTCTGTGGACTGAAGACTCACTTCTGACAGGTGGACTATAGGGATGGAAGACACCAGCAGGGGTTAGAAGATGGTGCTTTCCCTGCAGGTGTGCTTTCTCCAAGCTCCACCTTCTGCCATAGATCCCTCCCAGGGCCTGTTCTAACAGGTGTTAGCAACACTGTTCAATTTCCTGCTATTTCTGCAGTCTCAAGTGACACTGACTTCCACGAGTCCCTTAGGCCTCACCATCCTTTGGTTTCATTCATCCTGAACTCACTCTATAAATAGTTCAGGCATTAAACTTTCATACGGTAACTTCTTGAAGGATGCCATCAGTTTCTTGCCTGATATACACAAGAGATATCATATTGAGGCTACGTATGAACTGAGTTCAAGTTCCTATCCTGAAAAATTAGGAAGGGAGGAAATTAACATTAAATTTTAAAATAAGGCCTATTTTTATCCTTTCTTTTCAAAGACAGTAAAATATAACTTCATAGGTAACTTCATGTTCTCTTTATAAATTTGCATTAATAAAATTTCCAACATATGCACGAGTGGGGTAAAATAAACCCTCATGACTCCCATCATCCAGTTTCAAATATCATGACTATTTTGCTATATACTTATTTCAATCTATTTTCCTTGCCTTTTGTGAGGGAAAGGGGGGGTAGGGGTAGCGGTAGAGCTGAAGCATTTTATCTTATTTAAAAAATTTTTCATTTTTTTTTTTTAGAGAAAGAGAGAGATTGTGTGTGTGGGGGGGGTTGGGGGGGGTAGAGTGAATACCAAACATGCTTCACACTTAGTGTGAGGCCCAATGTTGGGATCAATCCCACAACCCTGAGATCGTGACCTGAGCTGAAACCAAGAGTCAGACACTCAACCCACTGAGCCTCCCAAGCACCCTGGAGCTGAAGCATTTTAAAGCTGAACCCAGACAGCATGTAATTTCTCTCTATTTCAGTATACATCAAAGGCAAGGAAAATCAAAACCATAATGTCATTATCATTATGCATAATTAACAAAATTAGCAATATTTTTTTTTATTAGCAGCTAAAATGTCCTTGTCTCAAAATTGTCTTTTTACATTTCCTTAGTTTGAATGAGAATGGAATCCAAACAGTTCACTTTTGTATTTGGTTATTGTATTTCCTCTCTCTCTCTTTGCCTCCCTTCCTTCCTCTCCTCCTCCCTTCTCTTCATTGTTTTAAAATATAGACAAGTTTCCCTGAAGAAAGTAGATCAATAATCTTATTGATGATCCACAGTCTAGATTTGGCTGATTATTTCTTGAGGTGTTGTGCTATATATTCCATTAGACTGAATATAAGTTCTTTTTTATTTCTTTTTTAAAAATATTTATTTATTTTGAGAGAAAGAGCATGAATAGGGAATGGGCAGAGAGAGAAGGAGATAGAGAATACTAATCCCTCTGACAGTGCAGAGCCCGATGTCACAGTCTATGACAGAACTCACGAACTGTGAAATGCTGACCTGAGCCAATGAACTATTGGAACCTTATCAAGATAAAAAGCTTCTGCACTGCAAAGGAAACAATCAACAAAACTAAAAGGCAACCAACAGAATGGGAAAAGATATTTGCAAATGACATATCAGATAAAGGGTTACTATTCAAAATCTATAAAGAACTTATCAAACTCAACACCTGAGCCAAAACCAACAGTCAGACACTTAACCAAATGATCTACCCAGGCACCCCTGGATATAGGTTCTTAAATACAATTCAATTCAGGTACTTTTTCTTTCTTTTTCACAAGAGTATCCTATAGGTAATACTTTGTACTTTATATTGCATCCCTTTGGAGGCACATATTGATTTGTCTTACTTCAGTGATGCTGGTTGATATGTGGTTTCAGATGGTAACACACTGATTCCTTCAGTGCAAAGCTCTCCATTAGTTTCACTGAATGGTTTTAGCATCCATTATCAAACATTGCCTAAATCAGTTCTTTTGCATGTGGTAGCAAAACAGTGATTTTCCAATTGTCATTCCTTCTGCATTTATTACCTGCAATTATTCTCCGAAAAAAATCTTATCTCCAACAACCGCTGGTATCTTTTTGTTACTATAAATTACAGTTTATGTTGAAAAGGTAGAATTGCATAATTATTTCTTTTTAAATTATCAATTATTAGAGTTATCAGTATGCTATCTATTTCCAGTGATGTGCACTGAGCTCTATTTTCTTCTCCTCTCCTTTTTTTTTTTTTTAAAGTGCTATGTAAATTCATGACCTTTAATACTCATTATGTTTTCATCAAAGTCAGGGTTTTTTTTGAGACTCACACTGTCCCATCTTTAGTCAGTGACAGTAGTTGCAAAGTTATGATATCACCTTATTAGTTTGTTATAGCTTATTTTCTAGCACAACATGATGTCCTAGGCTCCTCTTTTACATTTTCTAACCCAAACTTGGTTAGAAAGTTTTCAAGGAGTCCTTCTTGCTTTTGGTGGGTAATAATGTTACAGACCAATACTTAGAGCTAGGAGGGTTCAATACTGTTATGCTGTCATTGCCTCTAGGCCTTTTCAATTAATAGAGCTTGGGAATAAGCAAATTGTTAAAAGGAAAGTTAAAGTGATCATACTATTTCCCATGAGCTATACAATTATAGGGTTTTTCCTTAGCTTCTTTGCTTTATTTCTTTTTTAAATTTTTTAATGTTTTATTTATTTCTGAGAGAGAGAGAGACAGTGGGAGCAAGGGAGGGTCAGAGAGAGATGGAGACACAGAATCTGAAACAGGCTCCAGGCTCTGAGCTGTCAGCAAAGAGCCTAACACAGGGCTCGAACCCATGAACTATGAGATCATGACCTGAGCCAAAGTCAGTCGCTTAATCCACTGAGCCACCCAGGTGCCCTTAGCTTCTTTGCTTTAATTACTGCATCATTTTACTTTATGCTGAAAATGTTTGTTGTCAACAAATATGTTACAAAAGGTAACACTTATTTACTTTCTCCTACAATACACATGTCATGTTTATAATTTTAAGCACCAATTCAATGCATATCTTTCAGGAAAAGAGAGTTCTTAGGAGAAAAAAAAAAACACTCGATTTTATTTTGGTCAATAAATTATCTAAAAAAACTTACACTTCCAGTTATAATGGAGTAACTGGTACTGTACCTATCGCCTACCATAAATAATTATAAAACTAGACAAATTCCGTGAGCCACGGTCTCACTGAACTCAGCATCATGGATTGAAGTTAGGGTTTCAAGGCTGATGGCGATTCAGAAGTCTGTGTGGGGGTTCCTTATAAGTCTTTGATCAAAGACTGCACTCCAAAAGCAAAGAGAAACTCCTAAGCTGCATGGCTGAATGATGAGAATATTTTTGGAAGGCTATCACTCAAGTGAGACCCCATCACTCAAGTGAGACCCCTAAAAGCCCAAGTCTTAAGAGGACAGACAATGCATGGAATAAGACCACAATCGAGGAGTAGAAATAAAATTGAAATAAACTTCCCAAAGAAAAATAAAATGGAATCAAAGGGATCCCCCTGCCAGAACAAAACTCAATACTCCCCTTTCAAAAAAGTTAACATAATCCAGACTCCTTTTAATTATGCACCATCCATAATATTCAACATAAAATAATTTATCTAAATATTTCTGATTGTTATCACTTGTGTTTTTAAAAACCAACAGCCCATCCCTATGTATTGTATAATAACGCTTTTTTTGAAAACTTCCTTTTTGAACAGTGTAAGGTTTTAACATTTTCATAGACCTGTTCTGTCTTTGCTACTGGTTTCCGTTGTTGAAAAGGATAAGAGGGGTAAAGTTATGATTAATATCAGTATTCTTCTTTGTATTTTTGTTTTGACTTCCAATGAAACTATTCTATATTCTATTAACTTTATATATGACAGAGTCCCTTTTGATGATCTACATATTTCTGATTTTTTTGACTGAGATTTATTAACGTTAATAATAATTAGACAAAGAAGAAAGAAGTTTCATTTCTCTAATTTATAAAGATTTTTAAAGTATTTTTAATCTCCCATATATGGATAGCATAAAATATTTATCTCCTAACACTGCAGAAGAAAAGGCAGAGAAGCTCAATATGTTATGTACTTAACAGGAAGAAAAGGAAAATATCAATCACTCATAGTCAATTAATTTGTTACCGCTGTTGATTTATAAATGATCATGTTTACTAATAGAATGGCAAAATACACAACTCATTTTTCTTATTGTAGACAAATAAAAAAGAATTAATGATATTTAGCACCACCTGGGTGGTTGCTTTCTGACACTGTGCTGTTTTTGAAATGCAAGATATATCACCTGTAATGCAAAACTTTGTGAAGACAGTGTTAACTGTCTGACATTAAACATATGGTACATTGTCAATTTTGAAAATTACAGGAAATTATTGGGCATTGAAATTATGCAGCAAAATGGAGGAGTTAGTAAATTATGACAAATTTTGAACTGTATAAAAAGGAGAAACTGCTGAGGAAGAGATACATTCATGTCTGGAGGTGATGGTCAGCTCAGTTCATGGAAATTATGAATATATTTTCCATAGTGGAAGCCAGGCATGTCAGCAGATGTACCAGGAAGAGAACCTTCCCAAGGTGCTGGGTAGCAGAAATCCCCTCCAGGGTGAATTACTGAACTTCTCTTTTGTTTCCTGTCTACTCCATCATTGACTTTTCCATTTCTTCAATCAACTCTGAGCTAGTTTGTAGAGTATCATAACTGAAGAATGAAGAACTTTATTTTATTAAACATGAATCAGTGTAAGCAATTGGGTGAAGGGGAGTGGGAGGTAAAGGCTTCCAGTTATGGAATGAATAAGTCATGCGGATGAAAGGTACATCATAGAGAATGTAGTCAGTGCTATTGTAATGTGCTGCATAGCAACAATTGTAGTTACACTTGTGATGAACATGGCATAACATATAGAGTTGTAGAAACACTATGATGTATATTTGAAACTAATGTAACACTGTGTGTCAACTATAATTTAAAAATAATTTTAAGAAGTAGAAAAAATTAATAAAAAATAGAACTGTAAAAATACATAGTAGCTTCTAAGAGCACTCTCTTAGGCATTATCTGTTGAGTGCTACCAGAACCATGTGGCCTTAAGTCCTTGAAAACTAAAAAAGAAAAAAGCAAGCTTATAATAATTGCTTTAAACCATTATCACAAAATTTGCAGCCTAGGAAAGGTTTTTAAAACATAGTAGTATTAATTTTTCATTAAAATGAAATGGGGTTTCTTGCATGTGGTTTTCAATTGTCTAGGCAAGAATGAGTTATGGAAAAAACATGGAATCTAAAGTCAGCCAGATTTCCATTTTAAATTCTGACTTTGTCACTTCTAGCAGTGTGTCATTTAAACAAATAGCTTAATCACTCTGTTTCTCAGTTTACTAATCTATAAAACAATCCCACTAATGCCTTTATCTCAAGAGTTTTGATAAAGAGGATAAAATGTGACGACATAAATAATATTTCTTAAATGGTTGGAATATGGTACATATTCTCTAAATGTTAGTATCTTTTTCTTTTCTTTTTCTCTTCTTTTCTTTTCTTCTTTTCTCATGAAACAAGAAAAGTTCAAAAATCAGATGTTTTCAGAATTTTCAGAGAATTGGAACTTGAAAGAGATATTCAGATCTTTTATTACAAAACTTTTCGTTCTCTCACTACAGTATATCTCAATCTACTACACTACAGTCATCATTTCTTCTGTCTCACCTACCATTTTAGGAAATAAACAAGGACAACTGGATGGCTCAGTTGGTAAAGTGCCGCCTCCTGATTACAGCTCAGGTCATAATCTCACAGTGCATGGGTTCCAGCTGCATGTTGGTATCTGTGCTGAGCTTGGAGCCTGCTTGGGATTCTCTCTCTGTCTCTCTCTCTCCTCTCTCTCTCTCTCTCTCTCTCTCTTTCAATCTGTCTCTCTGTGTTTCTCCCTTCGCTCCTCTCCCCCGCCCAATCTCACTCTCTCTAAAAATAAAATTAAAAACAAATTTTTAAAAAGAAATGAACAACTTGTATTTCTATCATTACCATTTGTGCCCTGCATTCATGTGCTTTTCCCTAGTCTAGAGTTTTGCTTCCAAAATTCCCCTCTCTCTCCCTCTCCTATCCTCCTTGTCTCTTGGATTATCTTTCTTAACCTATAATCATGCTGGGGTTTTTCTTTTTTTCTGTCTTAAGAAACAAAAACAAATTTCTCTTGCCTCGCATTCTCATTCTGCACCAATATTTTTTCCTATAAGCAGAACTAAAACTTTGCTCTACTCGCTGTACTCTAACTCCAGGCTTTACCGAAGTCATGAATTTTTTTTATCTCCTACTTTCAAATATCCATCACCACATAAATCATTCATTTTTATTCCTATGTGCTTGGTTAAAAGGTTTTCTAAATTTCTAAATTTGTCTTCTCAATCCATACTAATTTCTCTTTCAAAACATAATTCTATTTGAAAAGTTCTCGCATCTTTGATCACAGTCATTATGTCTACCTTTATTAATTTCTTCTCTAGGCTAAACACCATTACTTCTTTTCAAATATTTTTCATACAAAAGATAGCCTCCATCTTCCATTTTACAGCCAGTGGCATTTATTATTGCCTCTAATAATTTGTATTTTAGCTAAATCTATTTTAGAAATGAAATTATTAAATTCAATTAAAAATTAAGCATTTTATAATCACTTTTTAAGATAAAAATAAATTATGTAGTACTGTCACTTTTTAAAAATGGTATCCTAAGCTTAAAGTAGGAAAAACACTCTACTCAAAATTTTGATGGGTTGACTTCATCTTACCTCTGACCCTAAAAACTAATTTTCAAGTGTGTAATGAAGATCAGATAAACACTGAATAATTCATGTTCTAGATTTTTCAAAGAAAGGAAAATAGGAGTGCCTGGCACTTTGGGTGTAGAGATTGCTCAAATAAATAAAACTGAAAAAAAAAACAAAGATAGAAAAATATGAATATGAATTCAGGACAATGGTTTTATATTCATCAAATTATTTTCATATGAAATTTTAACCAAAGGTTTGGTCAAAAACAGGTATAAAATACACATGATTAGTCTTTTTTTAAAAAAATAGTTTATCCTGAACAAAATAAAGTAATGGTATTAGAAGACCACGAAAGATTGTTTATAGTATCATCAGAATTTACTGGTGGGATGAATTAGTCCGATTGCTGGTCAAAGATAGTAGATACAGAAAGACTTCTGGGAGGTGTTAGGAATTAAAGTAGGCCTAATTCCTTTGAAATAACAAATATATCTTTTTTAGCCTGTAATTTCAGGCGACCTTTGTACTTCCAGATGATCTAAGAATTTGATAGAAGAGATGATCTGGGTTTTTTTTGGTTTGTTGGTTGGTTTTTTAATCATTCCCTTTGTACTTCATTTACTCTTTCTATTTGAAATACAATTGACCCTTAAATAACATGGGTTTGAACTGTGCAGGTTTACTTACATACAGATTTTTTTCTGGTAAATACAATATAGTACCATAAATTTATTTTCCTTGTGATTTTCTTAATAACATTTTCTTATCTCTATCTTATTTTATTTGAAGGATAAAGTGTATAATACATTTAACATACAAAATATGTGTTAACTGACTAGGTATGAGTAAGGCCTCCAATTAACAGTTATGAAGTTTTTGGGGAAACAAAGTTTTTTGCAAATTTTTTAACCGTGCGGGTAGTCAATACCCTTAATCCCCACATTGTTCAAGGTCCAAATGTATGATTCTATACTGGTAACTTTTATGACTTCTATAGAAAATATAAAAAGCTTATAGAATATTTTAAATCATTCTTACTTTCTGACTCAGATGTCTATTTTTATGTGTGCATATATTAAATATATATTATACATATATATATATGTATATAATATGTAAAAGAGAAACCAAAAAATAAGCCAACATATTTAAAATGGGGGAAATAACTTTTTAAAAATTTTTTTTTTAATATTTTTTATTTATTTTTAGGAGAGAGAGAGAGAGACAGCGTGAACAGGGGAGGGTCAGAGAGAGAGGGGGACACAGACTCTGAAACAGGCTCCAGGCTCTGAGCTGGCAGTCAGCACAGAGCCCGACGTGGGGCTCGAACCCACGAACCGCGAGATCATGACCTAAGCGAAAGTCGGACGCTTAACCGACTAAGCCACCCAGGCGCCCCATGGGGGAAATAACTTTAAACCAAAATCTCACTCTAAGTTTAATGTAACATGAAAAAATAATCACATACAACTTATTCTGGTTTTTAAAGTATCAAATGCTAAACTTTTAATTCAAATTAAAATACACTATTTCTTAAAAAGGGTTAGCTAAATACATATATATGAATGGCATATAGTTTTAAATTGTATCACTTTAAAGGTATTATTCCACTGTATTGGGACTCCCATTAATTATACAGGGAAAACTGCTGACAAACAGGTTAACATTAGCTTTCCTCTTTTTGTTCCTCCAGCTTAATTTATGATCTTGTCTTTGCCTTCGGTGTTCTGAATTTTTAGTCTGATGAATCTGCAAATGTGTTGCTTTTTGTTTTTCCTAATTATGTTGAGCTTTTGAAATCTGAGTTAGTCTTTTATCAATTCAGTAAAATCCTTGGCTAATATCATAGAGACCATATTCTTGTCCCTGGGAATTTCCTTTGCTATTTGGCTCAGATTTGAAGCAGCTAATGGTTTAACAGCTTGCACTTGACGCCAGTATAAACTTCCTCCAGCCAACTACTGAATGGACTTTTAAGTAACAGTATTTTTCTCTCCATATTCAAGCTAATACTGTACTCTTTTGACTTTTGATTTTATGGAGAAAAGTCTACTGTTAAAAAATGAGCATTCATCTGTACTTGATCTGAATTTTTCTTCCAGCTGATTTGAAGATCTGATCTGGGTGCTCTGCATTTTTACTATAATGTTCCAAGGCATGGTTTTATTTTTATCCTGGTCCCTCAGGAACCCATTGTGCTTCTTAAACATGAGGATTTATGTATTTTATCAATACTAGAAAATTTTAAGCCTTTATACTTTCAAATATTGTTACTTCTCATTTCATTTAGTTTCTATTTATATAATTCATATTTAATATATACAGAATCCTCCCCTTATATTAATTTCTCAGACTTCATTTAATTCTCATTGCTGAATTTTAGGCAACTTCCTTCAATCTACTTTTCATTTTATTAATTCTATTTTATGTTGTGACTAAGTGGCTATTTAATTCATCTACTGGGCTTTTAATTTCAATTTCAATAACCATATACTTTAATTGTACAAATTTTATTTTATTCCTTTTAAAATCCCATCAACTTTCATAAAACATTGTCACTTATCTTTTTACATTTTATACCTTTATTTTAAACATACTTATTTAATAATGAGACTATTTTTCTTTCCAGAGTCCAGGCTAATGCAGACAAATGTCCTTGTCATCTTCTCATACTGACCTGGGCATATTTCTACTTTACCTATAATGATTGCTCCCAGCGATATCTCACTGTCCCTTCCCCCACCAAGGCTGCACCTCTTTCCTTACGTGAAATTTGAGCCCTTTGTCTCTAATTGTAGGCTAATTACTCAGATTTTGTTAAGATAGCATATTCTATCCTTCTTGCTCATGGTAATTAGTTCAGGGTTAGTATTATCATCCAAATGTGAGAAATCAAACTAAAATCAGAATGTTTTCACTGGACTTGCTAGAATGAAGTTTATGAAGTCCTGAGCAGTGAAAGCAACAAATGGTGAAGTTGTTAATCCAGAGGAAAGCAGAGGTGAAAGATAAAGAATAGTATTTATCATTGTATTTGGGCCTCTCAGTTCAGCAGCACCTGAAGTTAGCATTTCCCCAGATTTTTATTTTATATGTGCTAAAGACTGCTTGAATTGGATTTCAGCATCTTGAATCTGAGTCATCTCTAGTAAAACAGAATAAGAGTTGTTCCCAGTCTTCCCTCATCTTTCTCTGTCTGGCAAATGGTGGGAATAGAAATTTGAATGTAAAAGAGAGAGAAATAATTTAACTTTCCCATGGTGAACACCAGGATGCCTAGCTCAGACATTCCTGGGATGAAGGATTAATCCACCAGCTACTCGACATTCTGTTTGTAGACAATTCTCAGCCATCAGCATGTATCAGTTAATGTTCAACCAAAGGAACAGAACCAGTAGGAAGCAGGTATGAAGAGATTTATTGCAAGGAATTGACTGACACAATTGTAGGGACTGGTAAGGTTAAGTCTGAAATCTGTAGGGCAGGCTAACAGGAGGAGCAGACTGGACCTTCTGGGAGCCAGCTGAAGCTCCTGATCACAAGCAGAGTTTCTTCTTCCTCAAGGAAGTCATAGATCTTTTCTTAAGGCTTTTCAATTTATAAGCCCAACTAGATTATCAAGGATAATCTCCCTTATTTAAATCAACTGACATTATCTTCACAGCAACATCTATATTAGTGTTTGATTGCATAACTAGAGATTATAACCTAGTCAGGGTGATAAATATACCATCACAGAGCTTTCTTTGAGAACTGTCGTATTTGAGGAGAATTTCCTCACCCAGAGTCATGGCTCTTCCCAGAATATGCAACATTTAATGACTGTTCAAAGTTATTAAAGCCTGTTAAACTTGTTCTAACTTAAGAAAACTCTCTAAGGTCATATCACCTTTTAAATTTCTTTCTGGATTGGCTGAAGCCTTTGCTGTGTTTATATCACAATTCTTCTCCATTTCTCCAGTCTGCTTTCTTGCCTTCCTTCCACAATTGTAGAAATACTCCTTGATAAACTTCACATGCAAATCCTTTCTCAGAATATCCCTCAATCCATGACAGGCTCCAACATTCTCTTCAGTTATCTTCCTAAAATATGCATGAACAATACTGCACATGTTTCCTTTTAAAACATATCATAAAATAGGAAGACTATACCTCTCCATTTTTTTTGGAAAATTATGTGCTCAATAAATGAATACACAGCATTATACTTGGCTTCCACTGATAGTAAAATCTGTTCATTAACTTAAAATCAGAGATCATTCAGATCAATATCTAAATTTGTTAAAATTGTACTATTTATGTTTTTATATAAAACATAAAGCATTGTGTTTACTTTAGTTTCATTTCTACTTAGATTCCAGTTAGTTCACACATACTATAATATTAGTTTCAGGAATAGAATTTAGTGATTCATCACTTACATACAATATCCAGTGCTCATCACAAGTGTCCTACTTAATGTCCAACACTCTTTTAACCCATCCCCCCCTCACCTCCCTCCATCAACCCTCAGTTTGTTCTCTATAAAGTCTATTTTATGGTTGGCCTTTCTCTTCCTTCCCCCTATGTTCATTTATTTCATTTCTTAAATTCCACA
Source organism: Hyaena hyaena (assembly GCF_003009895.1). Lineage (NCBI taxonomy): Eukaryota > Metazoa > Chordata > Mammalia > Carnivora > Hyaenidae > Hyaena > Hyaena hyaena. The sequence continues at coordinate 500,844 of NW_024081701.1, forward strand.
TATGAGTAAAATCATGATATTTGTCTTTCTCTGACTGATTTATTTCACTTAGCATAATACCCTCTAGTTCCATCCGTGTTGTTGCAAACGACAAGATTTTATTCTTTTTCTTTTATGACTGAGTAATATTTCATTGTATTTTAAACTAAGGGAAGACTGGGGCACCTGGGTGGCTCAGTCGGTGTCTGACCCTTGATTTTGGCTCAGGTCACAGTCTCACAGTTCATGAGATGGAACCCCACGTCAGGCTTGACACTGATAGCATGGAGCATCCTTGGAATTCTCTCTCTCTCTCTCTCTCTCTCTCTTTCTCTCTCTCTCTCTCTGCCCCTCTGTCATTTCTCCTTTCCCTCTCTCAAAACTAAATAAATAAGCTTTAAAAAAAAAGTGTATAAACTAAGGGAAGACTATTGAATTTTTAGTCACATTAGAAATGATCAATATCATATATCAAGATTCTCCAAACTAAAAACTTGTGAAAACTGTGATGCTTTGTTTCAATCTATTTGAATTCTGGTCTGCTGGAGTGGCAATGACTCTGCATTTAATGACACCATTTTATTCAATTCTTTTATTGTCTTTATTATGAATATAGTAGCTTTATTATTATATTTCTATTATTCCTACTTGGATGGAGGAAGAGGAAAATTACTATAGCTTAAAAATCCATAGCACACATATTGCTTTATCCTATAAGTTGTGGTGCATTAACATTGTTATAATAATGTTGACAAAATGAAAGACAAGTTTACTTCCTAAAAATTTTTTTCAAAAAAACTTATGTGTAAATTACAACCTTTAGATAGATGCATTTACCTCTCTTGGCCATAATCATTGTTAAACTGAACAATGTTTAATTTTGAGGAGTGAGTATTTATACCACAAAACTTGAAAAATACAACAAATCAAAGTTTTTCACCAGAGATTTTGTTGTTCATATGTACCAGCACACATCCTAACAGCCTCCCAATAACTCCAAAGATGTTGTTCTAGCAACTTGTCCCTTTCTCCTTATCATCCAGTTTTAATCAAATAAGAAATTTAAAAAAAATTCAAAGAAAAATGAAAGAGGGCTAAGTTAACCAAGCTTTTATTAATCCTTTCAAGATAATAAATCAGTTTTCAAATATGTATTGATTATATAACAAAATCACATGTGTTCAGACATTAGCATTTCAAGTCAAGGATAAGGTTGTTTTTGCTAAAGAGTTTGTAACTTATGGGAAAAGCACACCATATCATTTATTTGGAGAATTAGGCTCAGAAATCATGACTTATTTTTAGTTGTGTGCTTGTTTATATATTCTAGCATGTAGAGAGTTTATGACAAGGGGACATGATATGCACCCTTATTCATAATGGGAGCAGGGTAAACTGTTTATTCTGCTTCCACACTTAACTTTCCTGTGTTCAAAATCTTCCAATGGCTACTGTTTTCCTTCTGAGGAAAAACCTTGCAATGGTCATATAGAAGCCAGCCTTTATGAGAAAATGAACTTTGTTTTGCTTACTGCTATTTAATCAATCTGTAGAACACAATAGGTGTTCATTTATATAACTGGTCAAAAGGTCAACATTTAAACTCAAATTACCAAAGGTTTGTTGGGAAAGGTGTGGGTTCCTTGTCATTTTCTTTTTAGGTCATAGATTTTCTGTGGACATTGTCCAAATGGTAATCATAATTATACAATGGTTAGAGACTTAAAGTGTGTCTTCAGTCAACCTAAGGAATTTGAGTTAATCAATGAATATGTTATTAAAGAACTGATCCTTTTAAAAACTGGAAAATTTAACCATTTCTTGGATCTTGCTGGAGGAAAACCTAAATGAAATTATAACACATTAAAATAAATTGAGATGTAGATAAAAATATTTAAAGAAGGTTATACCTGGGATACAGCAATTGGATAATTACAATAGTAGAAAATGAACTAAGACTAATATTTTTAAGTACTTATGATTTGTCTGATATTTTGTTAAGTAATTTGATTGCCCCGTTTTTATTTTTACTCTTAACAACTCTATGATATAGGTGATTTTATTATTTTGTATAAGAGATAAGCTGAGACAAATAATTTTTTAAATATTTATTAATTTGGGGAGAGCAAAAGTGAGGGAGGGGCAGAGACGGGGGACAGAGGATCTGAAGCAGGCTCTGTGCTGACAGGCTGACAGCAGCAAGCCTGATATGGGGCTCAAACTCACAAACTGCAAGATTATGACCTGAGCTGAAGTCGGATGTTCAACTGATTAAGCCACCCAGGCACCTGAGACTTAAAAAATTGTTAAAAACTTGTTATGGTATGTACTCCATACTATAGCATGGTTCTCCAGAGAAATATATATAAATATATGTCTTATCTGTTTATATATTATATGTTTATATATTTATATATATTTTCTATATATAGAGTATAAATATTCTATTATCTATCTATCTATCTATCTATCTATCTATCTATCATCTATCTACCTACCTACCTACCTGTCTATCAACCTATCTCTATCTAAAGAGATTTATTTTAAGGAACTGTTCATGCAACTGTGGGAGCTGGCAAATTTGAAGTCTGTGGGGCAGTCTGGCAGGTTAGTAACTTAGACAGTTGATATTTCAGCTTTGAGTTTAAAATCTAGAGAGCAGGATGGAAACTTAGGTAGGATTTAATGCTTTAGTCTTAAAGGACAATTTATTCTTCTCTAGGAAACCTCAATTTTGGCTCACGGTTTTCTTTGCCTGACGGATGACCCAAATGTTCATTCCTAAAGCATCTGGGCATTAATAGTCCTAAAATTGTTATTGTAGTTTTCCATTGATTTTAGTCATAGGGCATGATAGTAATAAGAGACATCCTTAAGGAATGTCTTGTATTCCAGAAACACTCTTTCTTACCTCCATTCTGTAGAGGCAGTCCAATTTTCCCTTGGTTATCAGGATCAATCTCCCCAACTGTTAAAGTAACTCCCTTCCTTGCCTCTTGATTCAGATGAATGAGATGCTCCAAATTTTGCAACTAGAGGTAGTGGTGAGTGAGGCAACTCATATTTCTACCTGATTCCTAGACTTGTGAGTTATAGCTATGAGAAGAAAAGCCTCCTGGATAACATTGCCCCAGCCATGAAGGATAATGCCACATAGCTGGCACTCACTATAACTAAGGCTTCCAAAGTGTATTCTGCTGTTCTATCAAGTCCATTGCTTCAGAACAGTGGGGAACATACTAAAGCAGTTAATTTCATGAGTTTGGGCATGGGACCAAAGCCATACTTAATTTGTTGTGAATTGAGCTTCTTGACCACAAGCAGTGTGTGATGCTCAACATCACCCATTATCAGGGAAACACAAATCAAAACCACAATGGGATAGCACCTCACACCCATCAGAATAGCTAAAATTAACAACACAAGAAACTACAGGCATTGGTGAGGATGTATAGAAATGGGAACTGTCTTGCTTTGTTAGTAGGAATGCAAACTGGTGCAGCTATTCTGGAGAACAGCATGGAGGTTCCTCAAAATCATGACGCTAGAACTACCATATGATCTAGTAATTGCACTATTAGGTATTTACCCAAAGGATACAAAAATACAGATTCAGGGATACCTGGGTGGTTCATTAAATGCCTGACTTTGGCTCAAGTCATGATCTCATGGTTCATGAGTTTGAGCCCCAAGTTGGGCTTTGCACTGACAGCTTAGAGTCAGAGTCTGCTTTAGATTCTGTATCTCTGTATCTCTCTATCCCTCCCCTACTCACACTCCATGTCTCCCTCTCTCTCAAAAATAGATAAACATTAAAAAATTTTAAAAAGGAGATGAGTTAGATGGGTACTAAGAAGGGCACTTGTGATGAGCACTGGGTGTTGTATGTAAGTAATGAATCACTGGATTCTACTTCTGAAACTAATATTGCACTGTATGTTAACTAAACTTTAAATATAAAAAATAAAACAATAAAAAGAAACTGAGGCAGGGAAAAGTAGGAGGCTGCCAAAAGCAGATCAATCAGAAATAAAAACTGATCATCTTTTAAAAACATAATAAAATCACCTCTTCATTTAAAAAATACAAATAAAACACTGTGTTAGTGTTCTATAATAAGCCTTGCATTTCTTATCTTTATTTCTTTATTCCCTCTCTCAACCATGATCGTCCCAGACTTACACTTGATCTATACAGAAATATTTGTGAATGGGAGAGAACAGAAATTTTATAAGTAAGTCATTTGATTTTAACCTCTCTAAGCTTATATTTCATAACCAGTCTTTGAAAAATGCTTTGATATCCAAGAAGTGCTTTATTGGAAAGAACATGCAGTGTGCATCAGAATTGGGCTGGTAAACCCATTTCTCTACTACTGGCTATAAGAACTTGGACAAGATTCTCACTGAATAATTTTCATTTCTTTACCTGCAAAAGTGAGTTAATCATAGCTACTTAAAAAAATTATTTAGATAGAGAGAGAAAGAGAACTCAGGAGAGAGGAAGGAGGAGGGAGGATGGGAGGGAGAAAGAGAGAGACAGAGAGAGAGAGAGAAAAAGACTCAAGCAGACTCCATGTTCAGCATGGAGCCCAACACAGGGATCAATCCCATGACCCCGGGATCAAGATATGAGCTGAAATCAAGAGTCTGGCCACTCAACCTACTGAGCCACCCACACACCCCAATGATAGGTACTTTTAAAAGCTGAAATGAAGATATATATCCATCTGTGTTCAATTTTAGACCTCTCTCTCTCTCTCTCCCTTTCTATCTCTCTCTTTCTGTTTCCATCTGTCTGCTTGTAGGCAAACACTGTAGCAGGCTCTATGTATATATTTTGATATCAATAGACAGTGCCTGAAACATAGTAGACACTCAACATCAGTCATCTAATTCTCCCCCATGTTCTAATTCTACGTATTCATTCATGTAAGCCATTTTCCACTTTTAAGACCCAGATAAAATCCTTCATTTTCCACTTGAATTTTGCTGACATTCCCACATCATAGTAATTTGGGCTCACTTGCCAATTAGCCTTCACATTTTAGCATTGTTAGTTGTTCTGTTGGGTATGTATATAACTGTTCTCTGAAATTCCTTCTAAGCATCTTGAAGAAAAGCATTATACATTTTTAAGTGCATATATCTTAATCTAATACAGGACTTAGATATTTAATTAAGACTGAGTATAAAGAAAATGTTACTCATTTGTACCAAAGATCCATATGGAGCTTGAACCAAGGTTGTGTCTTCCTACATTTATTTTCTCACCTGACCCACTATTTATTCAAATAAAATTAGTTAACATCGATTGAGCTTCTGTGGTGAGCCAAACCCTTTGCATTTATCGTCTTAATCATCATGGTAATTGTGTGAACTATAAATTATTAATACTACTTTGCAGATAAGTAAATCAAAATTCATAGAGGTTAACAAAACTTCTTCAGGGGCTCATAGTACTAAAACATGAATTAGACCTAAGTCTGCCTGACTTCAAATCCAGGTTCTACCAAGACACTACAATGTCTACTTATAAAAGTTTTCCTTAAATAAGAAAACCTTATTTTTCTTCCAAGTCTCTCACCACTAAGATTTGTGCAGACTTCTTATATTAAAAATTGTGTGGCTCTGGATCAAATATACATAAACACACACATTCTCATACTCAATCACATACATTCTTCAAAAGATAACTATTTGTTCTCAAAAATTATAAAGTAATAAGTAAAAAATATTTTCCTAAAGAGCCCCAAACTTTACACGGAATTAGTACTCTAACACTATTACAAATTATTTGTACAATGTCTTAGATTCTCATTCTTGTTTGAACTAGTGTTTCCTTAGTCTTACTGAGATTGAGAAAGTAGTTAACCACTGAGCCTCCTCCTTCTTCAACACCACTCAAATTATAGAAAAACTAGTCAGAACTGAAATGAATGCACTGGTCAAAATCTTAGTATCTGACATACTGTCAGGTGAATGTTATGTGTGGTGTGTGGTGGTGGTGATAGGGGACTTGATGAGTCCCTGGCAACCATTAGTTTGTCTGCTGCTTCCATACTTTTGCCTCTTCCAGGATGTCAAATCATTGGAATTATACCGTATGTAACCTTTTTAAACTGGAATATTTCACTTAATAAAATACTTCTGAAGTTTTTCCATGTCTTTTCCTAGCTTCCTAGCTCATTTTTAAAATCATTTAATAATATCCCATTGCATGGATGTACCACAGTCTGTTTATCCATTCACCTATTGAAGGACATTTTCATTGTTTCCACTTTAATAAGTATGATAAAACTGCCAGAAACATTCATGTCTAGGTTTTTGTGCAGACATTGCTTTTTGACTCCTTTGAGTAAATAAATAAATGTAAGATGGCTGAATCATATGATAAGACTATATTTACCTTTGTAAGAAATAATCAAACTGTCTTCCAAAGTGGCTGTACCATTTTGCATTCCCACCAGCAGTGAGTGAGAGTTCCTGTTGTCCCATATCATCTCCAGTATTTGGAGTTGTCAGTGTTTTGGATTTTAGCTATCCTGATAGATGTGGTACCATGAAGTCTTTGTTGCTACATGCATCAAACTTTGTTACTCAAATTGTTTCGCAGCGTTATCTCCACTTCAAGTTCTAAAAATAGTTGTCTCTGACCTTGAGTTTCTGGAGTATCTAGTCCTATTAATTCTTGTCTGTATGTTCAGAAAATTCTTTTTTGAGCTCATCTTTCTCTGAAATTCCTGGACAAGTGTAATGAACAACAATCAACATGCAGGTTGGCATTCTCTTTCTTAACCTTTCTCCCTAAGACTAAGATCATGTGTACATGATGTGTCGCCCAAAGTTAGCTTAGGAGAATGATTTGCCAAATATTTTTCTACAGCATAAAATGATTTTTCTACAGCATAAAATGGTTTTCTACAGCATCCATGTAACATGGATACTATCTATCTAGCCACCTGTCCCTAAGCCAATGTCATATATTACTTTTAAATTTTCATGGAGGACTCTTGATTGTCAGCTCCTGTATTCATGAAAATAAGCTAGTTTTTTTAAACAAAGTCCTGCATTAGAATGTTTTAAAGCAAATGTTTATTTTTTCACTCATTATTATAATTAATAAAATTATATTATAATTAATTATAATTAATAAAAAATATTATTATTTTTTAATTGCAGTCTTTCCTCATCTCCATTTTTTCTCCAAGAAAGATAAAGTGTTAATCAATGTTCTCCACAGAAACAAAACCAATAGGAGAGATACAGATAGATAGATAGATAGATAGATAGATAGATAGATAGATAGATAAAGAGTTATTATAGACACTGGCTAATGCTGTTATGGAGGCCAAGAAGTCCCACAATCTGCTGTCTACAAGCTGGAAAACGAGAAAAACCAGTGTTGTAATTCAGTTTGAATATACAGGGCTGAGAACCAGTGGAGTCAACAGTGTAACTCTTGGTCTGAAGCCACAAACCTAAGAACCAGGAGCTTGGATATCTGAGGGGAGAAGAATTCACCCTCCAACTTTTTGCTTTATTCAGTCATCAACAAAATAGTTGATACCCGACCAGATGGGTAAAGGCAAATCTTTACTCAATGTTACTGATTCAAATGCTAAACCCTTCTGAAAACACTTTCACAGATACACCCAAAATAATGTTTTACATCCCGTAACACAATCAAGTTGACACAAATGTAATTATCATAGTAAACCCTCCCTGACAGGTGCCCTACAAAAACTATTACCTAGGCTAACTTTGGCTTGACTTGAGTTTGAAGTGTGAAGGTCAAGTGCAATTAAAGTAACAAAGGTATGGTTCTTTTTACCTACTTCTTTTATACTTAAGTATCTCCAACCCTTTGTAATCTGAAAAGATTTCTAAGGGATTGTTCCCCCACCATTCCTTCCTTCCTCCCTCCCTCCCTCCATCTCTTCTTTTCTTCCTTCATCTCTCCCTCTCCTTCTGCCTCTCCCCCTCTCCTCTCTCTTCCATTCATCAGAAGAGGCCTATCAAACAGAAACAGTGTTTCATGATGGTTTATAAATAACAAGAGATAAAGCCAGAAAACATGAAAAAAATTCAGGACAGTGTAGCCTATTAGACATAAAATAAAATAAAGCCCATTCAAAATAGTTGCTTCTGCCTGTCCTACATTAATTTCCAAGAGCATTAGGGAACAGGAATTGTTCTCTATTTTAAAGAAAGTGAAGAAAGCAAACAACTAACAATTAAAAACCATGTGTATGCATGTTTTTTTCCTTCCAAAAATTTTGAAGGTTTTGATCAAATGGCCACATTTTAATAGTTGCAATATAAGAAAACAAAACCAAGTTTAGTTTTCAGACCTAAGATACATTGCTTTAATAGCCATGCTTAGTTTAAAACTCACAGCTGCTAAACCCGTGATAACTTACTTTAATAATGCTGGTTGTTCCAAAATAAGAAAATTGTATCAAACTACTTCAATTAATTCACTTGGAAATGAAAATTAGAAGTAAATATTTAAACATATTCCCAATTATAATTCTTTATTCACAAAGGACACCATTCTGAGAATTTAAAAGAACATTAAGTATCTATTATCTGATTTTCTTTTTTCTTTTTCATGAGGGAAGTTGCATCCACATTGTTCCCTTCCTGCAGAACCCTCACGTTTCAATAGGAAAAAAATAAGGTCCTCTTCCCTAAAATGTATCCTTTTTCTTGTTCTCTGGATTCATGCTTCTCTCAGCTTGCATAAATTATTCATGCAGTCATAGATTCTCAATGCACAGAATATTGCATTGAGATCCTACTATGTATTGAGCACTATCCTAGGCACCAAGAATACAAATATCCTGGAAAATACATTTGAGAAAACAGAAGAAACCTGACAGTAAACCTGGCAATCAGCTCCTGTTCTCCATCCGGCTCCCATTCTCTCTCTCTCTCTTTTTTTAAATGTTTTATTTATTTCTGAGAGAGAGAGAGAGAGTAGGGGAGGGTCAGAGAGAGAGGGAGACACAGAATCCTAAACAGGCTCCAGGCTCTGAGCTAGATGTCAGCACAGAGCCCGACGTGGGGCTCGAACCCACAAACTGTGAGATCATGACCTGAGCTGAAGCCAGATGCTAACAGACTGAGCCACCCAAGTGCCCCATCTAGCTCCCATTCTCAAACTGGAACAAATCAAAGCTCTTATTTTCTGAAAGGCAGGGAATATATGACAGGGGTTAGAGTTAGGCAGGAAAATATTTTTCTTTTCTGCAGGCATTGGAAAAGATTTTTGTTACCTGTATTTTTCAGTCCCAGTTTTCCAAAAGCAAAATAAATAGGAATATTCTTGGAATTTCAAGTGCTATCCTGGAAGTCACAGCCAGCTTTAGGTCCTAGAATCACCTTCATGTATATTTAAGGAAGAGCAGAGAGCAAGTGATGCCAAACACTAACCAGGAAAAATTGGATTTGGATCCTGTAGACAGACTCCTGGAACTCGGGATGGATAGCTGTGTAGACACAGACTTCATTTCATTAATCTTACAACTGTGATCCCCTCCCCCCAAGATTAGGTTCTTTAATTTTGGGATTCTTCTTACAATGTTATGGTGGGGTAATTTACAAGAGAGAAACATTTTTCTATTGTGACATGGTGCAAAGAAGGATAAAGGGATAAACACAGATGCTGATAGTTTTCAGCTTTGGTGGCAAGGAATTGAGAAATTTTCTACATCTTGACTTCTATTTCCTTTGTGATTTAGGAAGCAAGCTTATCTGATGAGAAGGGGCAGACAATATAAATCTGAAAATATATGCAATAAATAAATAAAATTAATAAAATAAAACAAAATATACTCAGGTCTTTAACAACTTAAAAAAATAAAAGCAAAAATGTTCCCAGGCCCTATGCTTTCTCCCCTATAATATTCCCCAACAGATACTTCCTTTCCCTCTACTTCTGAGTCCTTTTAAATTCCTCTACTTCCTGATAGGTCCATGGCTGCATTTTTATTTAATTTGTTTTACTTCTTTCCTTCAACTCAGTCTTCCATATGTGGTTTCCATGTCTCTCAGTTCTAAAGCTTAGTTTCTTAGAAACAAGAGTCTGATGGGCCAGCTTGGCTCAATTGGACCTACCTGAAGGACTCAGCTGTGGCCAGGAGTCATAGCCATATGGTATTGGTGGCCATTCCTACATATGGAGGCTATTTCTAGAAAAAGGGAAAATTGTATATCGGATAGTCAAATAATGTGTATCTATGATACAAAACCTTGCCCAGGTCTTCTGTGTTTCTGGTATTCTTTATTTTCAGAAGATTCCTTCTCAGTCTCCCTGCTGAACTCTTCTTCCTCCACAATGCTGGTGTTTGGAGACTCTCTTCAAGGTCTTTTTTCCTTCTCACTCTAGAACCCAGATGTGATTTCTAGAACCCAAAGGTGATTTCATCCTTTCCTGAGGATACAATTAATAGTTATGGGATGTTGACCCCCAAATCTATACTTCTTTTACAGATCTCACTGCTAAATGGCAGGTGAGCAAATCACTACTGAGAACAGAGCTGAGCAATGGAGAGAAAAATATTGATGACATCAAAAGTGTCAAAACCCTGGATTGAGCTGGCCTGAAATTTCATTTGTTCCTTGGATGTTTTGTAATAAGAATTCTTCTTACTTAAGCCAGACTGACCTAGGTTTCTGTTACTTACATCCCAAAGCATATCTGACGGATCCAGGGATATTTTTTAAGGCTGGTTTCTTTCTCGGTGCTTCCTCTTGCCATTTGTTCAGTTTCCTTCTTGAACACCTCTTTCCTTTTCTCCCAAGGTTAGGCTAATAGCAACCCCACAAACATCCTCATGCTCTTTCAGAAACATTCATATTCTTTCCATTATCATCAGTCCCCTTCCCCAAGTCAACAAACACATACATGTACACACACTGAAACAAATCTAGAGTGTTAGTTATCAGTTAGCTCTTAATAAACAGTTAACTTGAGAATGTGTAGCCATCAAAGTTAATCTAAATGATATTCTCCATTTTTACTAGAAAAGGAGATAAGGTTTCACCATGACTGTAGTAAAGCAAGAACCCAAGAAATCTGAGAACCAGTCCCACTGATTTTGACAAGAAAAAAAGCTGGATAACACATTGTAGAAAATATTTCTGTCTTTTTATTTTCTTGCTAATAAAAATTGTAATATCTATTTTTCATAGTGTTGTCACAAAAGTCTAATTAGTAAGAACTTTGAAGTGCTTTGAAAATTGGAAAGCTGCTCTTTGATAATGAGATCATAAAAGAGGTAGATATATATTAGAATGTAAAGGAAATTAGGTGATATTAAGTGAATGAATCTTTTAAAATACATATGTAAGTACTTAGATATATGCCACTTTTATCTTGACATATAGAAGAAACTTATATTTCTATTTATTCAGACCATAACTTTGAAAATAAAACCTTACAAGTTCTTTTCACATATTTACAAACATAGCTATACTCTATGGAATTCATATACATACCAGCACCTTGGTATGTGTACAAAGGATTCAATTTAAAGAGGAAGGACATCACATTAATAAGAGAAAGGATGGAAAACATTTGATAACTTCAATAGATACAGAAAAAACATTTGAGAAGAACAACATCACTCATGATAAAACCTCTCACAAAGTAAGTCTAGAGGGAACATCCCTCAACATACAAAGGCTTGTATGAAAAACCCACAACTAACATCATACTCAATGGAGAAAAAACTGAGAGCTTTCCTCCTAGGATTAGTAACAAGACAATGAGGTCCACTCTCACCACTTTTATTCAATATAATACTGGAAGCCCTAGCCGCAGCAATCAGACAACAAGAAAAAAAATTCATTCATCCAAATTGATAAGAAAGGAGTAAAATTCTCACTATGTGCAGATGACATGATACAGTATGTAGAAAAGCCTGGAAAGACTACCAAAACACTACTAGAACTGATACATGAATTCAGTCAAGTCACAGGATATAAAATTGATACGAAGAAATCTGTTCCATTTCAATACACTAATAATGAAGCTACAAAAAGAGAAATTAAGAAAACAAACCCATTTACAATTGTACCAAAAATAATAAAATTATTAGGAATAAACTTAACCAAAGAGGAGAAGGACCTATACTCTGAAAACTATAAAACATTAATGAAAGAAATTGAAGACAACACAAAGAAATGAAAAGATATTCCACGCTCACGGATTGGAACAACAAATATTATTAAAATGTCTATATTACTCAAAGTAGTCTACAGATGTAATGCAATCCCTATCAAAATACCAACAGCATTTTTCATAGAACTAGAGCAAACAATTCTAAAATTTGTATGGAAACCACAAAAGACACTGAATAGGCAAAACAATCTTGAAAAAGAAAAACAGCGTATCACAATTTCAAACTTCAAGTTATATTACAAAGCTGTAGTAAAACAGTGTGATATTAGCACAAAAATAGACCCATAGATCAATGGAACAGAATAGAAAGCCCAGAAATAAACTTATGATATTATGGTTAAATAATCTTCATATCTATATAACATAAATTATATAAATGTATAATGGAATATTATTTATTCATAAAAAAGAATGAAATCTTGCCATTTGCAATAACATGGTTGGATCTAGAGAGTATAATGCTAAGCAAAAGAAGAGAGAAAGACAAATACCATATGATTTCACTCATGTGGAATTTAAGAAACAAAACAGTAAACAAAGGAAAAACAAACCAAAAACAGACTCTTAACTATATTAAACAGTTGGTTACTCGAGGGTAGGTGAGCAGGGAGAGGGTAAAATAGATGAAGGGAATTAAGAGTACACTTATCTTGATGAGCAGTGAGTAATATATGGAACTGTTGAATCACGACATTATACCCCTGAAACTAATATAATACTGTATGATAACTATACTGAAATTAAAATCCAATATAAAAAATTAAGGAAAGAAGAACTCAACCATTATTTAATATCATACAACATATTTGTATCTTAATTGCATGAGTATTGATTTAGCCAGAAATGCAACATTGAACTGATCACAAATGTAACTGTGTTTCTGAGTAGTAGATTTATGTAAAAGACTAAGTGCAACATAATACGATACTGTAAGCAGATCTAGAACAATACTTTAGAATACTCCCAAGCAATTCCTAGGGTATCAAGTAAAAACTAAATTCAATACAAATTAAATATAGATAATACACTTTACTTTTAACATATGTCCTGCTTACAGCATATATCCCAAAATAACCTGAATAAGACTTACAATCTTATAGCAATAGCAATATTAATTAAATATTAATTTCTTTTTTGTTTATGTAAAATATTGTTTAAAAAGAGAGCTTATGAAATTAAGACTGGATAATCATCTTGTACCTCTAACTAAATCTTAAAACCAATTCCTTTAAGCTAAAGATCTCACTTTTTTAAAAATGTATAACCACCTTTAAAACAATTTGTTATAAATGAGATTTCAAAAGGATAAAACCAAAATAATGAGTAGAATGAAAATATATATCATGATGTAGTAGAAAGAGTAGAAAGGGAAAAGAATGAAGTCTTCATACCTAGTTTAGTTTTCGTATTAGATAGTTATGTGAATTTGTCCTAGTCATCTACCTCCTTGGTGCTCCCTTTTCTCACCTGAATAAAGGGAATGTTGATTTTCATTAAGAAGATTCCTATTCATCTTAAGATGCATTTTAAGTATGTCAGTTATTATTTAGTGCAGTAAGGAGAGGAATTAATAGATACATAATGGAAGCACTGCTCAATCATAAGTAACATTGTACAAGAAAATAAAAGGTGACTTTCTTTTAATAAATAAATAATAAACAAAATATTTATTAAATAATAAATAAAAGGGTGACTTTCCCAGAAAGAAGTCCATACATCTTTTGGGAAACTGTCAAATGTATTTACGAAATGGTTAGCTCTAGTTTACTCTTAAGAACTTGGAAAATATGGTTATTCACATATTTGGATTATTTGTGACCTTCTGCTCTTTCTTTACTAAATTATGTGCCTCTTTTGTCATTCTTCTAAACAGTTAACAATTTAGAGGATAGGGCTATAGTTGGGAAAAAAGGAAAAGCACTAGTTGACCTAAAACTGTTTAGAATGTATTTGTGTTCCAATTTAAGAAAGACAGTAAATCAAAGAAAAGTAAGTAAAAAGTTGCTGGGGGGTACTTTAACTTATGCACCAATAGCACACACAAGATTCACATGGTGCTCTGAATAACTATCATTTTTCTCTTTCTATTGAAAAGCAAATGCAGCAGGATCCACTTAAACATTAGTCATGTCAAATTGATGCTGGATTTCTCTTCTTCCCTGAAGGCACTTCTACTAACACAATGTCATCATTACTATGGAAGAAGCTGAGCCTAGCTCTGTGCTCCAGATGCCAAAATAATTTAGTCATTACCAAATGCCATAGCTTAGCATTATACAAACACTGCTTTGTACTTGGACTAGTCTGTCTTTTGAGATTGTTCAGAAATAAAACATAAGCCACCTGCTCAATCAACAAAAGCAGTTAAAGAGAAATGAAGTCAGGCTTCAGTGCAAATAAAGGTTAGGACAATAGTTATCTGGGGACAGAGTAACATCAAGCTTACTACTGAGAATTATTTTAAGAACAAAGGAAGCCAATTTAGTCCATTTAGTGGGGAAAAAAACTCTAATGAGACTTTAATGAGGGAAGAAATACACATCCCCAGGCATAAGTGGGGTATTCTGTGAAACTCCTGACAATGGATTTGAAAGCTAACCTTCTTCACACCTGCGACCCTGATTTTATTCATTCACATAATAATTATGAAACATCTACTATATACCAGATACTTGCTGGTCACATGGAGATGAAAAATAAACACTTGGTTTGTAGAGTGATAATTGCTGTAACAGGATTATGTTAGGAGACAAGAAGAGTGGCATCAAGGAAGATGTCCCAGAAGAAGAAATTATTGCCTTGAGTCTTGAAGATTGTAGGAGTTGGGCCAGGTGAAGAAGTGGCATCACACTCTTCTAGGGAGGAAGACATCTTTCACTAAATCATGATAGATTCAGGAAAACTGCTGGAAGATCAGCTATGTGTACAGGAAGAGTGAGAGAAGTTAGAGGCAAGGGTCAGATTGTGGAGAGGCTTGTAATTTTATTTTGAAAACTGTGTGGAGATATTGACAGAATATGAGGAGGCAGAGTAACAAGATTTGGATTTCTTAAAATTTTCTTTGTATGCAGTTTTATCTTTTATTCATATATTCGACAAATATTGTGGAACATCTACTATGATCAATGTACCGTATCAGAAAAAGAAAATGCAACTGTAAATCAGAAAGTCAGGTTCCCTGCCCTTCATGGAGTTTATAGTTTCTCAATAGAGATAAATAGCCTATTGTTTATTACTCAAGAGATTGTTTCAACATTCATGGAAAGAAATAATTGGGGTTTACAATTCAGACAATAGCAAAAGAGGTAGGGAAGAAGGAATACAAGATAGGAGTAGAAGTAACAGGATTTGGTCTCCTGGTGACCATAACATAGGTAACATTTCTTTTAAAAATTTTTTTAAATGTTTATTTATATTGGACACACAGAGAGAGACAGTATGCGAGAAGGGGAGGAACAGGGAGAGAGAGACAGACAGAATCTGAAGCAGGCTGCAGGCTCTGAGTTGTCAGCAGAGAGCCCAACCTGGGGCTCGAACCCAGGAGCTGTGAGATTATGACCTGGACCAAAATCAGATGTTCAAGAAACTGAGTTACCCAGGTGCCCGACCCAGGTAACATTTCTAATAATAACTATATAACTTACAAAAGGTTATCTATTGATTGGCTACTGTTTGCTAGGCACTGAAACAAGCACTCTATTTTACTCAATGCTCATGAAAACTCTGCAACGTCTATATTATTTATCAATTTTATCAGAAATGCATAGATTTCAAAACTGACCTCAGTACTTTGCAGCTCTTCCTACCAAGAGATGGAGTCTGGGGTGCCTGGGTGGCTCATTTGGTTAAGCGTCCAACTCTTGATTTTGGCTCAGTTCATGATCTCAGGATTGGTGAATCTGAGCTCCACATCGGGCTCCTCACTCACAGTGTGAAAAGCTTGCTTGGGATTCTTTCTCTCTCTCTCCCCATCTCTCTGTGTGTGTATGTCTTTCTCTTTCACTCTTAAAAATAAATAAACTTTATTTTAAAAAAAGGAGATGGAGTCTATTTTCCCACAAGGCTTGATATCCCGACTTGCTTTCAGCCACACAACACAACCTGAGTGACATTATACCAATTCAGGGCTTAGGCTTCGGTCTGGTGAGCCCTCCTTCTTCCACATGCCCATAAAACCAATGAACAAAACAGAATGGGCCCCAACCATATAGAAGCTTTCCTAAATTTGGGGGGGGGGTACTTATTTTCACATTTTTCAAAAAAAGATCCTATTCTTTGCACAAGTTTCAAATTTCATATGCTTTATTTCTGAATATCCACGGTACCCTCTACTTTTAACACCATGGCATTCTGATCCTTCAGGCAAACTCAGAGAAACTCTCTGAAGAACACATCAAGTGTTTGTGGTTCAAGTTTCTCTCAGTGACAGGGAGTCTCCAATGGATCTTTCATAGACATTTTAAAATATAAATCTCTGGTTATGTAATTGCTTATTATAATAACCATGAACCAAGAATCATGCCACAGAACCATTCACAGAAAAATATATCAGAAATTAGAGAAAATGTATTCTAACAACTTCCTTTCACATGTGGGAAAACTGAGATTCAAAAATATTGTCACCAGCCCAAGGTCAAACAGTTCATGAGTTATAGAGAGGTGGAATCAAATACAGATCTTCTAGAATTCTGTCTAATGGCATCTCAACTTTACTACACTTGATCTTAGCCAAAAGGCCGAGAAGCGATTAATGGCATCTCAACTTTAAAAAGCACTGCTCTGGGGCGTCTGGCTTCGTTGGTCATGGGAGCATGCAATTTTTGATCTCATGGTCAGGAATTCAAGCCCATGTTGGGTGTAGAAATTACTTAAATAAATAAATAAACTTTAAAAAATGAAAGCACTGCCTCTATCCAATGATTGGTTAATGGAGTCAAAGCTAAAATAGGCACTTTTGTCTCCCTAGGAAATGTTCAAGTCCTACAACATTACAGTACAACTAAATCACAGGAACCTAAACAACTAAAGCAAAAGAGAACATGGGGGAGAAAACAGAATAATAAAGCCTTCCCTTAAGCTACATTTTCTAACACTGTTCTTGAAAAGCAAAAATCAATTTTTATAGAGTTCACTTCAGAGGAAAAATTCAGTGGAGACTATTTTTAAACAAAATTAAAAATTCAGGAGTGCAGTTAAAACACACTTAAAAGAATTAAAAAAATAAATGTTGTAAAGCAATAATTAGTGCCTAAAAAGGAATCATTATAGAAATAAAATGATTGTGATTATTATCTTTCCCAAGGTAATATAACCTCCAATAATCATTTTATGTTTAAAAAGATAGTAACAACTTTTGAAGTTTGAATAACTTCTCCTATTTCACCTGAATTTTAATATATACAATTGAACTATCTAAAAATATGACGAATTAGGGTATTTCTAAAATTCTCAAAATAGTGCATGCAATTATGTTATTTATTCTCACAATTGAGAAGTTTACAATTCTGGGATGAAATGTTTCAATGACTCATTGAAAGTTACATAGGAGAGCTGGCATAAATTTAAAAAGTGAAGAAAGCTGGTGATTCTGTGGATATACTGTGAATGCCTTCCCAGCCAACACCTCTCTGAGAAGCATCCTCAGACCCAGACTCTGATAAAGGGACAGGCTGCCTTCTGATGTGACTGTGACTTCAATGCAAGCACAATTGATGGGAATAAAGGTGCATATGTATTCCAAAATAATCTAATCTTATTCTCTCAGAAATTTGCTGTTTAACTCAGGGATTTAGGTTTTTGGTATTATTTCTCAAAGTTATAAGGTGTTGTTCAGTTGGTATTTGAACCAGTGTCATAGAAATCTACACTCACCATGAGTTAAGAGAGAGTCATATTCAAGACATTCTGAAGAGACCAATGAAGCCAATGTGTAGCATACAGCCTCAAACAAATAGCTAGAGTAAGAGAGAACTAGAGTGTAAGGGAGAGAAGGGACAAGATAATGGGACAGAGGCTTCTTATTAACCTTCTAATATATATTAAATCAGCTGTATTTCCTACAACTGGGTTCCTTGAGACTCCTTGGGCTCCTCAGTGCTTTATAGCCATCAAATCTGTTAGGGTCATTCAGAGATAATAAATTAGGTCCCCAGTATGGAACCAATTGACAAATAATTTTAGAAGCACAATAAAAATCAAATAGCTTTAGTGATAAAAGCTACGTCTGTTAATAACTCACCCTGAATTTGTCAGATTTCCCTACCTATGCACAACCTCAGAAGGGATACTACAGCTGTCCAGGTACAAGGGCCTGTAACTGACAAAAACCACAGCACAGAGGCACAGATAATACATATCTCTGAGCTTAGGCAAACTTCAGAATGAGAGCAGAAAGAAGTGGGTGAGCTACACACATTCAGTGTATTCTTCAAACTCATCAAACAAGGTAAGTCATGTCCACTTCTCTGTGATGTTAGGCCTCATCGCAGACGTTCCTATTTAATTAGTCTGGGTATTACCAGACATTGAGACTTTTAAAACTCCCCAGATGATACTAATATTTAGTCCATCTTGAGAACCTCCTTTCTAAGGAAGACATTCTAGAGAAAGTCCCACAGCTCCTGCAAGCCTTTGTGCACTCTTGGCTATTGAACATTCATTTGACTTACGGTTAACCTAGGCTGTAATTATGCCTCTCATGTGAGCATAACAGCATTTTTGCTGGAACTATCCTGCTTCCATACTCAAGAGGCTCCAAAATACCACGACTTCTGTCTGGACTATCTAATCCTCTGATGGGTAATATATATCCCACA
This sequence comes from Hyaena hyaena, assembly GCF_003009895.1. Lineage (NCBI taxonomy): Eukaryota > Metazoa > Chordata > Mammalia > Carnivora > Hyaenidae > Hyaena > Hyaena hyaena. Next base: position 519,827 of record NW_024081701.1, read on the forward strand.
GAAAACTGAGCAACCCACCAAAAACTACTTTATCAATTAAATTAACTCCAAAGGTGGTTCAATCCAAAACTGTATATTCTTCTATTTCCCACCTCAAATTATGTTAATTCCTGTTCATTAAAGCTCGAGTTTCTGCAATAAGATTAAATGACTAAGATATACCAATGATAAAATAACAGCTAACATATATTCCATATTCGAATACAAATCCCTTCCATAATTATTTCATGGGAATTATAGAAAAAAAATCCAAAGACATTTTATGTTTAAAATCAAAATATTTTATTCAGATGAAAGAATTTAAAACCCAGTGAACTTAAAGTTCTCAATTTCTTATTTAATCTCTGCAAGAAGAAGACTTGATGCTTATAGCTATTGTATCAGGTTTCATCTACTGAAAAAGCTATAAATCCCATAGCATGTATAAAGTTGAATTTAAATCAAAATCTCTAATGTGCCTCATTAAAAAAAAAATCAAAGCATTAGCAGGACATTATTATTATCATAGAACTGGACTATTCCTGACAAATTTATAAAATAAACCAAACCACAACACCAAACATGCCCTGGTAAAATTATATTACAAGAATATACTTACTGTCGTCATCAGCCAAAAGATCTCAATTCTGTCTGTATATTATAATCACCTGAAGTACTTTAAAAAGAACCTGGTATCTTTCCAAGCAAAATTAAATCTGTATCTCTAAAGAAGGAATTTGTGCTAATACATTTTTTATATCTCCCCCTTTTTTTCCTTTTTTTTAAAAAATGGGTTTTTTAGCAGTTTTATGTTAACAGAACAATTTTGCAAAAAGTACAAAAAATCCCCATATACTCCCTCATTTCCCCCTCCTTTCTCTGCTATTATTAACATCATGAATCAGTGTGGTACATTTGCTACACTGATTATCCTATACTTGATACATCATTTTTAACCAAAGTCCATACATTACATTTCTATTACAGTTCACAGGACAGTTTGCTCCTTGTGTTATACATTCTATGGGTTTTGACAGATGTATGCTGACATGTATCCGTCATTACAGTATCATATAGAATTTTCACTGCCCTAAAGGTCTCCTCTATTTATCCCTTCTTCCCTGAACCTGAACCTGGGTTCCTTTACTGTCTCCAGAGTTGAACCTTCCCACATGAATTCCTTAGTTGGAATCATGTGGTATGCAGCCTTCTCAGATTGCCTTCTTTCACTTAGCACAATGCATTTTATGTTCCTCCATGTGTTTTCACGGCTTGAGAGCTTATTTCTTTTTATTGCTGAACAAACTTTTAATATATAGATATATCATAGTTTTTATATCCATTCACCTATTGAAGTATATCTTAGCCTAGAGTATTTTAATGTCCAACCAGAATTAAAAATCTACTCCCATATGGGGCGCCTGGGTGGCTTAATCGGTTAAACGTCCGACTTTCGCTTAGGTCATGATCTCGTGGTTCGTGGGTTCGAGCCCCGCGCCGGGCTCTGTGCTGACTGCCACCTCGGAGCCTGGAGCCTGTTTCAGTCTGTGACTCCCTCTCTCTCTGACCCACCCCTGCTCACGCTGTCTCTCTCTCTCTCCTAGAAATAAATAAAAATATTAAAAAAAAAAATCTACTCCCATAGACCAGAGCAGAAACTCAACGGTTTTTGAAGAAAGAAGAAACGCAGAAAACGCTTATTTTAGCCATCGTGGGATTTCAGGCACTCGACGCCAGCATATATTTAAGTATACTTGTAAGAAACATAGTTGAGAGAAAATTCTCATTGGGGGGTTAATATTTTTCACTAAACATTTTTCATTTTGGGGGGAAAGCCACCTATTCATACTGTCTTCTCACGCTGAGTTTGAGCTATTACAGTGTCTAGAAATTTACACTTGTTCCAGTCACCTTATGCTGTTTTACTCCCTCCTCATCTACCCATCAAATTGGATCCTGCCTAATCCATTTATTTGAGGGGCTTTCATACTCGTATAAATAAGCATTTTAGTCCCATGATTTAGTTCAGTCCTTTAATAATAAGGGCACTTATTAAATGGCATAGGAAAGGTTTCCCCTAATCTTTTCATTTGTTTCAAATAGGGATAACACTTTCAGCATATTTCTAAGGAAATCATTTCCTGTTTTTTAGTTTTGGTTTTAGTTTTGGTTTTTGTTGGGTTTTTTGTTTGTTTGTTTTGTTTTGTTTAGCTTGTGACTCCAGAGGCCTATGATGGATCCACTTCTGTCATATGATCCTCAGTATGCTTTCCTACTGATCTATGGAAAGTCACAGGTCTCATACATCATTTCTCATTTTGTTGTTGTTTGTTTTTATTCATCTTCAGTCAGCTCTATTGAGATGTAATTCACAATTCATCCTATACAATTCAATGATATGAAATGTAAAATTCAACATTCTTCAGTATACCCACTGGGTTGTACAACCATCACAACAATCTAATTATAGAACATTTTTGGCTTCTCTAAAAACACTATTCTGATCTTAAGGTGAAAACATTAATTCTTTCATCATCAAATACAGCACTAGCTGTAATTTTTTTAACAGATATCCTTATTCAGGTTTAGGAAATTCCTTTTAACTCCTAGTTTGTCGAATGTTTTTATCATGAAATCGAGTAAATTTGTCTAATGATTTTCAAATGACCATATGATTTTTGTCTTTTATTAATATGATGAGTTACATGAATTGATTTTTGGTTACAAATTCAACCTTTCATTCTTGGAATAAATCCTAGTTGGTCATAAAGTATAATCCTTATTCTGTTTTTGAATTTGTGTTGCCGGCATTTTATTGAGTAATTTTGCATATATATTCATAAGAGATATTAGTCTGTATTTTTTTCTTTTCTTGTGATATTTTGCCCAATTTTCATATCAGTGTATTACTGGACTCATAAAATGAGTTTCCAACTATGTTTTGTTCTCATGTTTTCATCTATGTTTTGAAAAGTTTTGTGAAGAATTTATATTTACTTTTCTTTGGATCTTTGGCAGAATTTACTAGTGAAACTATTTGGGCCTGGATTTTCTTTTGGAAAGTTTAAATTATTAGTTCAACCATTTCACTTGTTGTCAGGCCTACTAAGAATTTCTGTCTCTTCTTGTAGTCAGATTTTGTTTGTGCCTTTCTAGGACTTAGTTCTTTTTATCTGTTATCCAACCTATTGGCTCATAGTAATTTATAATATTATTATAATATTACCTTACAATCTTTATTTCTGTAAGGTCAGCAGTGATGTTCCTCATTTCATTCTCAATTTTAGTAGTTTAAGTTTTCTCTCTTTTATTCTTGGTTAATCTACCTAAAAGTTTGTCAGTGTTACTGATATTTCAAAGAATCAAATTTTGGGTTTATTTATATTTTCTCTATTGTTTTTACTTCTTTATTTCATCTATTTCTAGTTTGAGATTTATTATTTCCTTCCTTCTACTTGCTTTGGGAGTAATCTTCTCTTCTTTCTTCTAGATTCTTATGACGGAAGGCTAAATTTTTGAGTTTATATCTTCTAATATAGGGATTACAGCTTTATTTAAAGTTTTATTGCTTTAGCCAAATCCCATACGCTTTTATATTTTCATTCAACTCAAGCTATTTTTCTCTTTTGTAATCTTTGATCTATTAATTAGTGAAGAACATATTTATTTTCATATATTTCTGAATTTCCCACATATTCTTTCATTACTGATTTCTAACTTAATCTTATTGATATTGGAAAACATCATTTGTATGAATTCAATCCTATTAAATTTATTAAGGCTTGTTTGATGGCCTAGCATATAGTCTGTTCTGGACAAGGTCCCAAGAGCACTTGAGAAGAATGTGGATTCTGCTGCTTTGGGGTGGATGGTTCTATCTATAGATGTCTGTTACGTCTGGCGGGTCTATTTCCATGCTGATTGGCCTAGCTGTTCTTTCTGTTACTGAAAGTGTAGAACTAAAATCTTCAGCTATTATTGTTGAGCTGGATATTCCTCCCACAATTTACTGCATTTTGGAGCTTTGTTGTACGGTGTTTATAAATGTATAACTGTTACACATTTTCATGAATTGACCCTTTATCATTGTAAAATGTTCATCTTTGTGTCAGTAATATTTTTGTTTTAAAATCTATTTTGTCTAATATGAGTAGCTAATACAACTTTCCTTTCCTTCCTAGTTGCATGATATAGCTTCTTCCATGCTAGTACTTTCAACCTGCTTGTGTTTCTGAATACCAAGTATGTCTCTTCTAAGACAAAACATAGAGCTAGATCATGTTTTTACATTTAATCTGACAATCTCTAACTTTTGATTGGATTTTATGATCTATTTTACATTTAATATTATTGATATGATTGGAATGAAATCTCTTTTATCTTTTGTTTTCTATGTGCCTCATGGTCTCCCCCTCCCGCCCCCCGATCTTCCTTTGTTAACTTTTGTAACACTTTAAATCTCTGTAAAGTTTTAATTACATTTTTGAATAATTTATTAGTGGCTTCTTAAGGACTTACAACACGCATCTTAACTTATTAGACTCTGTTGACATTTATACTGACTTAACTTTCATAAAATATAGAAACTTTATGTAGCTCCCTATGTTTTTATGCTATTACTATCACTTATAATATATCTATATATTTTTAAAACTAAAGAATATATTGTTATAGTTATGACTTCATATTCATATGAAGTCATATATTTTAAAGAAGCTAAATAAACAAAAGCATGTATATATGTCAACTTTATTATTTACCTTTTCTAGTTGTCTTTACTTCTGTCTAGTGGCATTTCTGTACTCTAACATGGCTTTGTTCTTTGTTCCCATCCATCTTCTTTGTGCCATTATTGTCAAATATGTTACATTTCCATACGTCATATGCCCAACATCATCATGTATGTGGTATATTACACAATTGCTTTTCAAATCACTCAACAAAAAAAAGAAAAAGAACTATGCAATTATGCTGTATTTTGTAATTACCGACATCATAACATTTACCGGGACTCTGCTTTTTCTTGTGGTTTTGAATTACTCTCTATGTCACTTGTTTCAGTCACAATAACTTCTTTTAAGTTTGATCTGCTAGCAACAAATTCTCTCATCTTTGTTTATCTAGGATGTCTTTATCTTACCCATTTATCTCACCCACATTTTTGAAAGATAATAAGATTTTTTAACAGTGTTTGCTTTTAGCACTTTGTCATCCCACCACCTTCTGAACTCTATAATCTGATGTCAGGCTCCTTTATTTTTGCTTCTTTCAAGACTTTATCTTTCAACATTTTGACTCTGACTGATATGGGTATTTTCCTCTTTGTGCCTATCTTAATTTTTTTTTTTTTTGTAATGTTTCTTTTTGAGAGAGAGAGTGAAACAGAGACAGTGCACCTATGGGGAAGAGCAGAGAGAGAGGGGACAGAGGATTTGAATCAGGCTCTTCAGTGACAGCAGAGAGCCCGATGGATGTGGGGCTCAAAGTCACAAACCATGAGTTCACAGCCTCAGGTGAATTCGGATGCTTGACCAACTGAGCCACTCAGGTGCCCCAACAATTTGTGCTTATCTTATAGTTTCTTGAGATTCTTGGCTTTATACATGAATGTTTTTCATCAAATTTTAGAAGTTATCAGCCTTTATTTCCTTGATTATTTACTCTTGCCTTAACTTTTTGTTTCCTTCTGGTAGCTCTTTTGCAAATATGCTACTGTGTTTAATGATGTTCCACATTTCTCTGAGACTCTGTTAATGTTTCTTCATTCTTTATTCTCTGTTTCAGATTGCAGAACCCTATTGAACTAGCTTAAAGTTCACTGATTTTCTTCTATAAACTCAAGTCTACTGTTAAACAATTCTAGTGAATTTTTTTAGTTTTTGTACTTTTCAATTACAGGATTTTAATTTAGTTCTTTTTAATAATTACTATCTCATAATCGATACTCAATATTTTATGAGGTGATCATCAAACCTTTTATTCTTCAAGCATAGTTTCCTTGAGTTCTTTGAATGTATTTGCAAAGGTGCTTTAAAGTCTTTGTCTCCTAAGTCCACCATCTGGACACTTCAAAGATTTATTCTAGTCCCAATGTTTTCCTTGTGTATGAGTCACACTGTCTTGTTTGTTGTCATGTGTCATATTTGTTGAAAATGGGATATTTTCAAACATATATGGCACAAATCCTGGATACTAATTATACCTGGTTGTTGTTATTTGCTTGGTCACTGGTTTATTTGTTGAGAGACTTGACTGAAATGATTCTATAAGGTATACTTTTCCTGCAGTATGCAACCTCTGATATTGTCACACATATTGTCCTCCCTTAATGTTGTTGTTGTTGTTTAATCTTGGTCACTCTTGGGTCAGTATAAACCACTTATTGGTCAAAGGTTACACATAAGCCTCCTTAGGCAGTTAGATTTTTACCCTCTACTATTGGACTTGTGTGTGTGGTTTGGAGACTATCAGAGTTCTGAGATTTCCGCCCCCCTGCACCCCCCACCCCCAACACACACACCATGTTCAGCTGGGAACAGTAGCTAGAAGTTTCTGTCTTTGATCATTCCTGAGAGAATGTGGCCTTGGGCATTCATGTAGTTTTTGAGGTTGTCAGGGATGACTGTAACATTATTTTAAAACTTGGCTTCTTAAGAGAGTCAGGCTCTCATCAGGGGCGCCTGGGTGGCTCAGTCAGTTAAGCATCTGACTTCAGCTCAGGTCATGATCTCATAGTTTGCGAATTTGAGCCCTGTGTTGAGCTCACTGCTGACAACTCAGAACCTGGAGCCTGCTTCAGATTCTGTGTCTCTGCCCCTTCCCTGCTCGGTCTCTGTCTTTCTCTCTCTCAAAACTAAACATTAAAAATTTTTTTAAAGAAGTCGGCTCTGTTCAGAGTAGTTATTGTTAAGCCAATGTCCAGTTTCAGCTCCTTTGCTGTGAAACTTTAGACATTGTTGATCTATCTGAGGCTTGGAGAAAGCTTTCAAGTCTATCCCACATCTTGACTATTCCTGAGCAAGTTCAACCTAGAAGAATCTGTGCACTGACTTTCCAAACCCTAGAGCTGTCTGTGATCCCAGGAGGGCTTTTATTGATTGTCTCTCTCCCTGGTTCTCTTTACTCAGCCTCTGGCTACTCTGCCATTTTATTTGTATGAGAGCTACCAGCATCTTAGCCTTGAGGCTCACAATAATGTGTTTTTCTACTACCACAACCTTGAAAGAAGGATTATTCTTCTTATAATAACAAAAGTATTTCTTTTATTTATTTACTTATAAGATCTAACCCTTCACTGTGAAAGAAATGACACACTGAGGCTCAGCTATCTAAAGTTACTTTCAGAATTCAGTGATTAACAATCCCAGAGTGGGTTGGTTGAAAGTTGTCTTGACTGCGAGGCAGTGTATCTAGCACAGTATACCTGGCATGAATGATTTTAATCTAAAACATCACATGGGTTCTATAGCACCATGTGGAACTCAACTCCCTTTGTGGATAAAAGCCTAGGCCTCAGCTTATAGATTTAGCTTAAAAAGACTATTCAAGCAGCTGAAAAATTATTTCTTACTTTAATATCTAAAGGTCTATTTAGGAACGATTCCCTGTGGTAGACAGAGTTGATAAGGATAAGATATCCTCTCCCCTTGCCTCAAGATTCCCAGCCCTTGCTGTACAAACCTTCTCCTAGTGATTAAAACACTAATGTGTTACTATGGATTTAGCAGATGTAATTAAAATCCCTAATCAATTGGTTTTAAATTGGGGATATTATCCTAGGTGAGTCTGATCTAATCAAACAAGTTCTTTAAAATAAAGCAAAGTGGCAGCACTTTCTTTTTCTTTTTCTTTTACGGCTGAATGGTATTCCATTATATGTATATCCCAGAATTTCCTTACCATTCATTTGTTGACAGACATTTAAGCTGTTTCCATATCTTGGCTATTGTGAATAATGCTGCAGTGAGCATGAGAGTGCAAATATCTCTTCAAGATAATGATTTCGATTTGGGACAACATATATCCGGAAATGGGATTGCTGGATCTCTCATATGAGAGTACTATTTTTAATTTTTGCGATTTATAATAACCATCTAACAGATGTGAACTTGTAGCTCGCTGTAGTTTTGATTTGCATTTCCTTGAATATTAGTGAGGTTGAGCACCTTTTCATATACATATTGGCCATTCTGTATGTATTCTTTGGAGAAATGTCTAACAAGTCCTTTCTCTATTTTTTAATTGAGTTATTTGGATTTTTGCTACTGAGTTGTAGGAGTTTCAATATGTTTTGGAAACTAACTCCTTATCAGATATATAGTTTGCAAATATTTTCTTCCTTTCTAGGTTGACTTTTCACTCTGTTTATTGTTTTCTTTGCAATGCAGAAGTTTTTAGTTTTATGTAGTCTCACATGTCTACTATTACTTTTAATGCTTTTGCTTTTGATGTCATATCCAAGAAATCACTGCCTAGACCAATGCCATGAAGCCTTTTCTCCTATTTTCTTCTAGAGGTTTTATAGTTTCAAGCCTTATGTTTAAGTCTTTAATCTTCAATCCATTTTGAATTGATTTTATGTGTGGAAAAAGGGTCCAATTTCATTCTTTTTCATGTGTATATCCAGTTTTCTCAACACCATTCAACAACATGGGTAAGCCTCAAGGACATTATGCTAAGTGAAATAAGGCAGTCACAGAAGGATAAATATAGCATGCTGCCACTTATATGAGTATTAAAAATAGTCAAGCTAAGAGAAACAGAATAGAATTTTTAGGGACTAGAGAGAGTGAGAAATAGGGAGTTACTGCTCAATGAATGTAAAGCTTCAGCTGTTCAAGATGAGTAAGTTATAGAGATACACTGTACACCATTATGCCTGTAGTTAACAATACTGTACCATGTTCTTCAAAATTTGTCAACAGGGTAGCTCTCCTGTTAAATGTTCATACCACAATAATAGATAAATAGATGGTAGATAGATAGATTGATATATCTATTGATAGATAGACGTTAGATACATAGATAGGTAGATGACAAATACAGAGATAGATGATAGATACATAGATAGATGTGCAGATGATAGAAAGAATAAGGTGAAGTGTGAGAGACATTCTCCTTTTGGCCTAGAAGAAAATGGAAGTTATCATGAGTTCTACAGCTGCAGAGAAATGAAGTTTGCCAACAAATTGAGTTTGGAAGAGGTTCTCAAACTTCAGATAAAAATGGAGCCCCTGCTAAGACCCTGACTACAACCATATGAGACTTGAGTAGAAAATCTACCAGCCCCTTCACCATGGACACTGTGAAATAATGTATTTGTATTGTTTTAAGCTACTAAGGTTGTGAAAATGTGTTACACAGCCACAGAAAACAAATATACTCTTTTTCTCTATAATTGAATCCTTGCTCTGCTCTGCCTGATTGCTAAGGGCAGTACTTTTTCCCTGCATTTGCTAAGGCTGTTGCTGTAGTCCTAATGATTTAAAAATAGCCACTTGCCTGAATAAAAGTCGCTCACCTAAATAAAAATTGCCACAAGCCTGTGAATAAAACCTTCATAAAGTGTGGTAACCTGGCAAGTTCATAAACCCATGTGGCCAACCTTTACAAGGAGCTAACTTCAAAGCACTATCCCCAGGCTATATGGTAAAAGTCAACTACAAAACAGGAAACACTAACTTCAAGAAACACATAGGCTGCTGAATATAATTAAGGTCAAAACCTACCATAGTTCCTACTTGCTAATTTAAGGCTTAAAATTACCTTCAAGGCCAAATAGAAAATTCCCAGACTTTGAAAAATATACAAATCTTGAACCAAATAATACAATAAAACAATGAAAATAACAATAATAAACAAACAAAAAACAGATCTGTGCATTCCTACAGACTGAGTTATCAGGGTTTTTTTTAAGTTTAGTTATTTATTTATTGAGAGAGAACAAGAGCTCAAGTAGGGGAAGGGGAGAGAGAGAGAGAGAGAGAGAGAGAGGGAGAGAGAGAAGGAGAGAGAGAGAATCCTGAGCAGGCTCCCCACTGTCGGCATAGATCCCGATGCGGGGCTTGAACCCATGAACTGTGAGATTATGACCTGGGCCAAAACCAAGAGTCAGAGGCCTAACTGACTGAGCTATGCAGGTGCCCCTAAGTTATCAGTTTTAAACATTCATACCTTCCTGTATGAATGTACGTATATGTGCTTGCATATATATCAATAAATTCATTGAGAAGAATCTAATCTTGAGATCAGATACATTATTAACTATTCAAGAGAGTATCTATTAGATTTTAAATTGACCTCTGTCATTTCACTCAGTTTACACATAAAAAATAATTTGGCAGATGAATTCTTTGAACATCCCTGTAATGTGGAAAAAGTACACAGTTTGTTTTGAGGAAATAGTCCAAATTTCATATGCAAAAGATATTGTCCATATAATATTGAATTTCAGAAAAATTAAAATATATGAAACATTTAAATTTATCTTTCCAATCCTCTTTAGAAATTTGTGTTATCTTCTCTTCTTTGATAATCCTGACAAGAGCACAGGCTAAGCTGCTATAACAAAGAAATTCACCAAACAGAAACTTAAAGACATAGATGTTTATTAATTATTTCGTAAGTCCTTACCTCTCTAGAAGTAAGGAGCCTGGATTAGAAGGTCATTCTACAGTCCTGAACACATCTCTTCCATCTTTGGGTCCTGTCTTGTCAAGTACACGTCACCTGCCACAGCATGGAATAGGAAGGGAAGCAAGCATAAGTACATTTCTTTTTATGGGCATTATCAAATAGCATTCTTTATTTCCATTTATGCCCTATTGTCCGGAACTTAGTCACACGGGTACACAAACTGCAAAGGAAGTGGGAATGTTGCCTGCTAAATGATAACCACATGCTCAGCTAAAACTTGGGAGCTTTAGTATTGAAGAATGAGATAATGGATAGATATTGTTGGACTTCTAGTGTTTGTCCTTAGTTCTTTACCACTTCTTACCATGCAATAACTTATTGGGTCTGCCTTCTCCTATTGTCAATGGCAATCCTCCAAAATTACTTGTCCTTCCTTTCTCATACAAAATTCAATTTACCATTACCTTAATGGTCAGGTCTATAATTATTAGACAATATTTTGACAAAGTTCAATTATAAAATGTGAAGATTTATTATCATATGCTTTCTAGGATATTTTCATTTTAAGCAAGAGGATACTTCCATACCTTTATTTTATTGGAGCAGAATGAAGATTCTAAGACCAAACTTTGATCAAGCCAAAATGTGATAATGTATGGACATTTATGTATACAAAAATTGGGGGAAGTAAATAGGAAGATATGAATCAACCATAAGGGGATGGAGATTAGTTTCCATATCCATGCTTCTCATTAACATGAACAGGATGCACGTCTTTAAATGAACAGATTCTGTTATGTCACGAGTCTTGTCATTTCTCTGTCTTTAGAAGTCCGGGACTGGATGTTCTTTTGGCATAAAACAACCCGTCTTGGAGGGGCACCTGGGGGACTGAGTTCAGTTAAGCATCTGACTCTTGATTTCAGATCAAGTCATGATCTCATGATTGCTGAGTTCGAGTCCTGCATTGGGCTCTGGGCTGATAGCGCAGAACCTGCTTGGGATTCTCCCTCCCTCCCTCCCTCCACTCCCTCCCTCTCAAAATAAATAAATAACTTTGAAAAACAATCCTGTCAGGGCGCCTGGGTGGCTTAGTCGGTTAAGTGTCCGACTTTCGCTTAGGTCATGATCTCGCGGTTCGTGGGTTTGAGCCCCACGCCGGGCTCTGTGCTGACTGCCAGCTCGGAGCCTGGAGCCTGTTTCAGTCTGTGACTCCCTCTCTCTCTGACCCTCCCCTGCTCACGCTCTCTCTCTCTCTCTTTCTTTCTCTCCTAGAAATAAATAAAAATATTAAAAACAAACAAACAAACGAACAGAAAAAGGCAAGTGTTGGTGAGTGCTGTGGTCTGAATGGTTATGTCCCCTTCCCCCCACCCCCCAAATTCATACGTTGAAATCCTAACCACTGATGTAATGGTGTGAGGAGGTGTGACATTGGGAGGTTCTTAGGTCATGTTGGTGGAGCCTTCATGAATGGGATTAGTGTCCCTATNCTCTGACCCTCCCCTGCTCACGCTCTCTCTCTCTCTCTCTCTTTCTCCTAGAAATAAAATAAAAAACATTAAAAAGAAAGAAAGAAAGAAAGAAAGAAAGAAAGAAAGAAAGAAAGAAAGAAAGAAAGAAAGAAAGAAAGAAAGAAAAACAATCCTGTCTTAGAGATCAGCATCTACCCTTTGTGAGTAATAGAGTTAAGGGCACAAAACATAATTGCTATATAAAAAGCATTATATGAAAAGTAATTGAATAGGACTGTTAGGAGAACATTTGTGTTTTTTTCAAAAATGCAGTTCCACTTCAAGGATATAAACTTAATATTCCAAAACTTAAAATACAACAATGAATCCACAAAGTTATAAGGGTAGAGAATTATTTATTCATCCCTTTTACTTACGTGCAAATGAAGTTTATCTAACCTGGAGCTTACATCTACAACAACCTTTACTCTAAGGTTTACCTATTTTTAAAATGGTCTAAAAATGAAGTGACTGGTTATTAGCAATTACTATGTAATGAAGAAGAAAAATTAATACCGTAAATGGCTGCACTAATCATGACCTTACCACTAGTAGCGACTCAGCATTCTCTTCCATAGTATCAAGACACATTTACGTATCATGAGTTGATGTGAGGTAAGTAACACTTTATTTGTTAATAAAGTGCCAGAATCTGCAAGCCATTTATTATTTAAAAAATAAATTAGAGCATAAAGCTTAAAACTTCTGTTCTTCAAAGGAAACTATAAAGAAAATGAAAATATAAGACACGCACTGAATGAAAATACTTATAAATCATGTTTCTGGTAAAGAATTTGTATCCATAAAAAACCCTGAGGACTTGGAATTATGAAAAATAAAACCCAAAATTTTTAAAAATAGGCAAAAGATTTTAACAGACATATGAAAGCATACACAGATCTCTGACATACATGTACACAAAATGCTCAGATCATTAATCATTAAAGAAATCCAAGTTATCCACAATGATATACCACCACACTTATTAGAACAGCTAACATTAAAATGATGGACTATAATGCTGATGAATATGTAGAATACCTGGAACTCCTATACACTATAAGTCAGAACGTAAAATAGTCTAAGTACTTTGGAGAAGAGTTGAGCAATTTCTTAAAAGGTTAAACATATACCTACCATATGATCCAATCATCCCTAGGTATTTATCCAAAGTAATTGAAGCACATGTCCATACAAGTTATATATACAAATGTTCATGTAGCTTTGTTTTGTAATAGTCAAATACTTGAAACAAACAAATGTTCACCAGCAGGGAAATGGATTAGCTCAGCAATAAAGAGTAATGACCTATTTATACCTACAACAAGATGAATGAACAAAATAATTATGCAGTGGAAAAAGCCAAATCCCACTTCCCCCTAAACAGTATCTTCCCATTTCTTGATTTCATTTGTTTAAAATTTTAGAAAACTCAAACTAATCTCTCATGATAGTAACCAGATTAGTAGTAGCTTGAGGACAGGAAAATCTGGTGAAGCAGAAGGGAGGAATTACAAAGAAGCACAAGGAAATTATTGGAGTTGTTAGATACATTCATTATACTGTGATCATTTTTCAGGTGTATACATATGGCAACACATGAAATTGCACACTTTATATATTCAGGTTATTGTATATCACACCTGAATAAAGATGTTTAAATAAGTGAACAAGAGCAGATTCAGCAGTATCAATAGATTTGAAAATATGGCAGAGAAGGGGAGAAAGTTCCCATGTGGACATGGAATAGCTCATAATCCCATGTGCTGCTTTAAGTATGTGTTGTAAGTGTGACTATCATCTGTCATATGTGTCTCAATGGAAAAAAAAAAAACCTGGAACCTCTATTTCAGGCTGTGTTTGGACTTGAGACTAAGAGGATAAAACATGGTCCCTGTTCTATAATACTCTTCCAGGGAATTGCAGGCAACGCAACTCTTCTCTTTCTATATTTCAATTAAATTGTGAATTCCTCAAGGAACACAGTATTGTAGACTCATAATATATTAGAGAAGAAAGCAATTTAAGTTCATGTAGTCAAGCCTAGCTATTTTCAGAAGATGGACTTGAACTGATGCATTAGCACTTAGAAATATATCACTATAGTTGTGACTAAAACCCACCTCTTCAACTCCCTCGCCATTTTCTCCCCAGTTTTCTCCATTACATTATTACATCTTTCCCTTTTACTGAACACTATACCCTGAGTATTATCACTCATCTATAGATTTGCTTATCAACTGATGATTCTAATTGACAAAATGTATGAAAAGAGTCCCTTCACAGCTATATTATATTCAGAAGGCTAAGGGACAAATAGTTCACAAGAATAAGAAAGAGTGGAAAAAACGGAATCTTCTGTTTATTCCTCTTTCTCCTTTTCCTGTAAGATTAGCTATATTTACAAATAAGCACACTAAAACAATTAAGAGCCAGTTTTCTACAAACAATAAAAAAAATTAATTGGGACTGTGGTGGGAAAAATCCGGAAAGAACTGCTAAAATGTCAATTTATGAATTAAAACTATTAGTAGAGATTAAATCAGTCTGGTGAACAATCAGTGGGAGACCTTTGAGAAACTCCATGCTATTTATAGTAAAGACTCTGAAGCCTTGCTGTTCATTTATATTAGGTAACAAAATTACTACTGCAACAGAAGCACTTTGTAGGATCTATGGCACTTGGCAGGAAAAGAGAATTGATTCCAAGCCAAGGAAATGACAGCACAGTATAGTTGCTGCTGACTTGAAGGAATTAAAAAAAGAAGAAGAATGGATAATAATAGATGCATATGGGCAGCGAGAAGTGCAATCAGCTCAGATTAATTATAAGCCCAATACATGTGCACAAGACACATTTTGAAGGAGACCAAGATAAAAGGGGATAGACATTTAAGGTGGCTGTCGGGAATTGATACATACAAGCAAAAAGGAAGCTCTACATTCACATCAGCTAGGACAAAAGACCTGTCATAAAAGGAATGTCATGAATGACTGTAAGCAGGAAGAAGCAATCACAGGCCGTGGCACATGGAGACACTTTTAATCTGCCCAAGGGACTTATTCGTAGTTCTCCCTGTCATTATGTGATGTTCATTTTTCTTAGGCCTTCTTGGGAAACATATCATGGTGAGCAGGAGCACAGATGACTTGTTAAGAAAACAAATGCTTGAAAATATTAATAAAAACATAAGCTACAAACCTTAATTTCTAATTGAGTCACATTATTATATCCTAAAGCTATACATTCAAATAAATTCACCAATATAGATCATAATCCATAGTTACATATATGAAGAAAACAAAACCAACAAAAACTCCCTGTCCAAAACAGATATCACAAAATCTATGAACTTTGATCATACAAGAGGTATTTATAATATTTCCTCAGTTTGGTATGGCTGTTGATTTAAATTTGATTTCAGTAAGATCGTGTTCTCCGACAGCAGATATACAATAGCAAATTCTAGTATGTGGGGTATTGTTATAAATAGGTTAACAGCAGGTAAATGTATGTAAAACCAATAAGGTAAGTTGGATTCATAAATTATAAGAGTGGACAAAATAAATAAATCTTAAAATCAGAAGTCAATTAATGTATAAACATACATTTCTATACTTTAATCATTCACGATGCCAACACATTCTATGATATAAGATGATTTATGTTCAGAATGATGACTCAAAATCATTGGAAGAATGAAAAATCATATTTAGTATACCCCACCACAAAGATATTAAAGTGAAAAGGACATTATAGAAATGCTTCCATGCAAAATTATTTTTAAAATGAAAAGAAATTATTGCCTTGAGCATAGAAATAATTGGGAAAATCCCTTCACGTGTAACACCTTATTAGTCATGAGACATTTTCTAGACAGATCACAGTAAACTCACTGGCAAAGAAAATAAATACATATTTGTCATACTTCTTTTGCTTGAAAGTGCGAGAAATCCAACTAGAATGATTCAAGAATTTTTCAACTTACGATCTGAAAGCCTAATAGTATGTCTGTGTTCACATATGGTTGAATAGAGGTACACAAAGTTACCAGGAAACTATTTTTAATTTGTTGACTCAATTGTTTTTTTTTTATGTGTTTTCTTTATCTTTTGAGTTTGAAATACTTTTAAATTTACAGAAAATTTGGAAGAATATTACCAAGAGTTCACCTATATTCTTCATCCAGTTTCCTCTAAAATGTTAACAATTTAGGGCACCTAGATGGCTCAGTTGGTTAAGCAACCAATTAAATTTCAGCTCAGGTCATGATCTTGAGGCTTCGTGGGTTTGAGCCCTACATCATGTTCTGTGCTGACAGTGTGGAGCCTGCTTGGGATTCTCTCTCTCATCCTCTCTCTCTGCCCCTCCCCCACTTGCACTGTCTCTGTTTCTCTCGAAATAAATAAATAAACTTTAAAAAATAAAATAAAATAAAATGTTAGCAATTTGGATAGACATAATGGAATTTTCAAAACCAGGAAATTAGAGGGGCACCAGGGTGACTCAGTTGTTAAGCAGCTGACTCTTGATTTCGGCTCAGGTCATGATCTCACTACTTTATCAGTTTGACCCCTGCATTTGCTCTGTTAGAGTTCTCAAAATAAATAAACTTAAAAAGACTAAAAAAGCCAGAAAAAAATTAGAATTGGTACAATATTATTAATTAAACTACAGGCCTTATTTTTAAATTTCACCAGATTGTTTTTGCCTAAAATCTTTTTTTCTTTTCCAAGATCTAGTCCAGGCTGCCACACTGCATTAGTTGTTCTGTCTCTTCAGTCACTTCCTATTTGTGACAATTCCATAGTCTTTCCTTGTCTTTCATTATCTTGAAACTTTTGATGAGTACTGGCCACTTATTTTGTAGATGTGCCTCCATTTGAATTTGTCTGACATTTCTTCTTGTCCGATGATTAGGTTAAGTTTGTGCAATTTTGGCAAGAATACCACAAAATATTGATTTATTTCTCATCTTTAAGTATATAATACTGAGGAAACATAATGACAATATATTTTGGTTTTGGTGATATTGACCTTGACTGCTTGGTTAAATTTTCTCTGTTAGATTTCTTCATTGTAAAATTAAGATTTCTCCCTTTCTAATTGATAAATAACTTGGAGGAGACATTTTGAGACTATGCTAATGTCCTGTTTCTCCTCAAACTTTCACCCAATGATTTTAGCATTCATCAGTGGACATTGTTTGGAACAGTTATTCTTTGGTGTTTACATTGGCACTGTTTCTTCCTCATTAGCTTCAGTCTCAAAGCAATGCTGCTAAAGAAATAGGTTTTAAATCCAACCAGCTCAGCAATCCCAATGAAAAGAGCACACCTCTTCTCCCTTTTGCAATAGAACACCTAGTGCTACTAATTGTTTCCTTTGAGTCATGAATTAATAGTTGAACTAATTACCACATGGATAGCCAATGGGAAGGCCACTGTCATGGATGAGGCATGGATTATGTTCCCACTTCTGGGGTTGGAGAGTGGGTTGTCCCACTGTACCCACATGAACTGAGAATGGAGGAGAGATTTCCCAAGAGGGGAAAAAACAGGATGTTATTACTAGATGAGACAATAGACACTGCACAGGCTAAATCAACAGATATCCATTATACCAACATATAACTATCCTTGGTGTGTTTTCAGATCTGAGCTTGAGAAAAACAATTGTTAAACATATCAATACTTAAAAGTATAAACATTTCAATTTACCTCATTAATCACAATGTGGAAAACTGCAAGTTCTTGGTTATTTATTGGAGTGTTTCCCAGCTCTGCAGTCACTATAATTTAAGATATCCTTTTCCCCTGTCCATGATGTAAACAGAAAAAAATAACATAATTGCTTCTACAATTAAAATAGAGTGCTTGATATGGTACATGACACATAGACAACTGCTCAAAAATATTGTCAGTGTTACTATGATAATTAATTGCTATTATTAAAATATTCAACTTGACACATGTTAAATGCCTGTTATAGATACTACTGGATTATAGGAACTCAACAACAAATAAGAAAAGGTTCTGGGTCTCTGTGGGGCTTTGTTGGTTAAACATCTGACTCTTGATTTTGGCCCAGGTCTTTCATTATCACAGAGCCCTGCATTGGGCTCTGGCTACAGCACCAAGCGAGCTTGAGATTCTTTCTCTCTCTCTCTCTCTGTCTTCTGTCTCTCTGTCTCTCTGTCTTCTGTCTCTCTCTCTTTCTCTCTCTCTCTCCCCCTTCCCCCCACCCTACTCATACGTGAGCTTGCACACTTTCTTTTGTCAAAATAAAAAAAAAAGGTTTTGATTTTAAGGAGCACAGCGACTAGTGTGGAGGATAAAATATGTGCAAAAACTCTAATACCTCAGGCAGAAGGTAACGTGTTTTTATAACAGATGCATTAGTGCTATGCATATAATACATATTTACATGTTTTATATATGAAGTCCCTACTTAATCACTTCTTCAGGTAACACAAAAACAAAACACAAAGAACCTCATTTTCATCTAGCTTTTTTTTTTTAAAAAAGATTAGGCTCTCTGTATACACTTAACCTTTTAGACATAAATTGGATGCCACATTAACCAGCAACTGAAAAGAGTGAAGAACAATTGACTACATTGTTATTAATGTCTTAATTAAAAAGTCTTAAAAAAGATCACATCAAATAATTTAGTCAGAATGTTATCTTTCAGCATTTAATACTATAGTCCTTTTATGCACAGCAATAGACCCTTTCTCTGCATTTTTTCTATACATAAAAAAATCAATTTTTTAATTTCTTTTCCACAAAAAGCTTTCTAATTTAGAAGTTGCTTTTGAAATAAATGACCAGAATGTAACTAAGCAACAGTGCAAAACAATTCTTAAATATGAAAACATGTCTAAAATATGAGCATATAAAGTCAATGGCAGTATGTCTGGCATTTTTGTATATCTAGTCTATATTATTTTCAAAATAAATATTTTCAGTGTTCTCTTTCAAAAATGAATTCTACGTATGTGAGTGTATTCAAAGAAAGTGGAAGGATTGACTGTGAAATAGAAAGGAAAATCTTAACCCAATCGAGTTAGTTTTAAATAACATTTTTTCAATTCTGAATTGGCTGTGTTCGCCTGCCAAGACACAGAATTTTTCTAAATACTTTTGTGGTTTTTGCTGTAAATGTTGAAGCACTTCTAAACAGACAACCATTCAGGTGTTCTGGATCAATGCATTCTGTTCTGGAAATAGAGAATTATACAGATATTATTTCTGGGAAAATGCCAAAACCAGAAGGCATTACCTGACTTGATAATATGTATTCCAATTCAGTAATTATTACATAATTAGTGTAATTTTATTATGAGTACACCACTAAAAATCCAGCAATTTATTACTTAATAAATATAGGTTTTCACTAATACTACAAAGGCCAGGAATATACTTGTCACTTCTTAACCAAAAAGAGAAGACTCACTTTTCATATAAAGTTGACGGTTAAGTTTGATCCTTTTATGACAGGGAAAGATAAAATAAAATAGGCAGAGAGAGAAAGATTAGGACCTCAATTCTCTGGGTGGGGAAAAACACTTATTTTGGAACAATGTTGGGAGCATCTGACCACAGCAGTTCCCTGCGGGGGGGGGGGGGGGGGGGTAAGGTTCCTCTTAAGAATGTAACAGACACCACCTACTTCCCCTCATGTTCCCCTCAGGAATTTAAAAAAGACCTGACTAAAAACAAGGAGTAGACCATAAAACATGACCCACAAGGAATGGTACGGCCATAGACCACCCCTCATACAATGGAAATGAACCAATCAAAAAAGAATGACTAGGTATTTAGAGTTACCTAGCCAATAAGGGTAAAATCTAAGAAACAAGGGAGAAGGAAGGGGTGGGGAGTGGGCGAGGCGGGACCAAAGGCTTATAAAACAAAGACCCTTCCCTATAGTTACAGTCATTCACTTTTGAATGCACCTTGTCTATAAAGAGAGCTTTCATAGTATTCTTAATTTATTATACCATAATAAACTTTTGCCTGATACTCATTTTATTTTGTGTCCACCTCTTCATTCTTCGAAGCAGAAGGACTACCAATCCTGGGTATTCAGGTAAAAAAAAATAATAATAATCCTGCAACACTTTGAAGCCAGAGGAAGAGGCCCTTGAACTATTTTCCTATGGAAATACTGCTTTACTTTTAAAGAGATAGCTTTTCCATAGAATGAATTTGGTGACTGATAAAGCTATCACTGTGAGTTGTTGACCACCAACCTCAAGATGCCCCCTACAGTCCTAACTACAGAATGGCAAGCCCTCAGCTATTACAAGTGAACCCTTTCTCCCTCATTCACCTAAGAATACATCATTCACAAAAGTTATTTGGACAAGGCCAAAATACGAACTTCCCTTAGAAAGGAAATACATTTGGTCAATTATCCTGCTAAGCTACTTTCTATAGAGATTAAATCCTATGGAGGCTAGTATAAGAAAATATTAGATACAATGGTGTCTCTTACTTTTCTGTAAGAGACAATGATAGGAATGTTTTTGCTCTTAGGAGGGAAGTGTATGGCAAGAGAGTCAGAACCAGAGGGATGGAGTGTGGCAGGAACATATGCAAGAAGTACCCAGTACAAACTATCTACTTTCTAACTATTTCTGTTGCTTCAGTGTGCAGCGTCTCTTCTCTCAGCTCCAACACTCTGTAATCATAAGCTTCCAAATTAGTATTTAATGGAACTACCTTAGTTACAAGTGATTTTCTTTGTAGAACATTTTTCTTGATATGTTGTGAATGGGGATAAATCCACCTCTGAGTTGTTTGAGGATGAAACACCATGTACAAAAGCATAAGCCCAAAGACAGAGGAACCATAATCACAGAAGCTCCAGTAAATTCATACAAAGTTAGAGAAAGGGCTTAGGTTTTCAAAGGTTATGTTTGGAATCAGAGCCTGTCTTAAGTTATTTCAAAGGAACAAGAGACCTATCCAGGATATATCTGGCTTATTGATATAATAATATAAATGAGTTTGGTGTCTTGGGTTATTTCATCTGCTGAATTTGTTAAACTGCCATCCTAGAAAATTATGTGTAACAAATACAAGTTGTCACATATAAAACTCAGGTGGTATTATGTTTGCTGCAAGAGTGTTTTATGCTTCCTACATCTCTGAAATGTGTATAACTCCAGTTCAAATCAAATAAAACCAATCAGAACTCAAATTCATGATTACATAATTCTCTAATTATGTTAAGATCACATATAGATTGCATTTTACAGTACCAGTCTGGGTACTAGTTAATGGGGTACTTTATACAAAATATAAACCAACCCAGGGCGCCTGGGTACCTCAGTTGGTTAAGGGTCTAACTTCAGCTAAGGTCATGATCTCATAATTCATGAGTTCGAGCCCCATGTCAGGCTCTGTGCTGACAGCTCAGAGCCTGGAGCCTGCTTCACATTCTGTCTCTCTCTCAAAAGCAAATAAACATTAAAAAATTTTATAAAAATATAAACCAACTGAAGTAGTGTTTAGTGACTAAAAATAAATTAATAAGTTTAGACCCATGATAAAAAAATAAACAAAAAATAAGACCCTTCTTTATGTTATTCAAAAAGACAAAAGTAGCACACTTTTGAATAGAACAGTGTATCATACTCCTGAATTTACTAACACTGGGTATTCCCTTGTTTTTCTTCTTTCCAGGCTCAGGTATTTCCTCATCCAGAAAGCAAAATGATATAGCAAAGATTATTTTTATTCATAAAGCTTTTGCCCCTGGAATCACATTCAAAATTGAAGATAAATGATAAGGAGGAACAATTAACTGAAACATCTTGTCGGAGTACTAAGGGAGTACTCACACCTTCACAGATTATGCATCATTAGCTATGTAGTCTAGCAACCAAATCATGTGAGGAAAGATGTAGCAGTTTTAGTATTCTAGCAAATATGACTAATTATGGTGTAGACCTTTAAAATTTAATTTAGAAGTAAATTTACCACCACCACATCTCAGGGTATAGTTTTTTAAATGAGTTTAGTGTAAACTATATTCATAAAGCAGTATCTTCTTCTTGGCTCAATTCTGGGAATTTACTGTGACTCTTGGAAACATTTTCAGATACAATGTGTTCTGAGGTAACAAAAGAGTTATGTGCATTTAATTTTATAGAGAGCTGTAAAGTTGCTCCAGTGATACTGTCCTTGAGTTTGATGATATGAAAAATAATGCATGTTCTTACTTGGACATATTTATTGGATATAGCTAAAGGTCTTGGGAATAAACTTTTGTATGGCTATATTAAATCTACTTAAGGAAAGAAAAGACATTTCCTCATGAGGATTAGCAATTTAATACAGAACAGTAGTTTAGTAAAAACCCTAGAATAGAATGTGTATAGTGTAAACCAAGGAAATGGATGTTGCAGAGAGAAATAGAACGGTTATACCAGCAACGCACACATAGGCACACACACACACACATACACACAGACATGTATATGCACTACACACTACACACTTGATATACTACATGCCAGTGCAAAAATAATAGTGATAACTTAAAAGATCACAATATCTTTGGTAAGTGATGAACAAAAGAACTTCATGTATTACTTTATAAATATCCCTCTCATATTAGAATACATTAGAAAATTTTTCTACAACATATAACTTAAAAGAGTAATGATATACAACAATTAGAAAATTTTACCCACATCCCATTCTGTAGGTCACAGATTTGGTTTGAACTGGTTTTGCTGCATGAACTGGGCTTCCTTTATTTGCTATTACATTTGTACTTCCAGCTTGCTGTACACAGTATGACAGTGCTTATTCTCGCTTACCCTATTAGTAAGATTTATCTTTACAATGCGCATCAACTGAACAAAATGACAGATACTCTGGGCAGTATTTCCTCTCATTATGCTATTCCTCTTGACTGTGCAGATGCTAATGGAATTAAAGCAGATACACAGGCCTCAAAAGATGTAACAAATATTTGACCTTGACACCTTCAGTGAATCTCTGACAAAGAATCCATTATTCTCTAATCTTATGGAACTAATTAACACCTGTCTTTTTCATTGTTTTATCCTCACTACATACTACATTAACACATAGTAGGCACATAAAAAGTTTGCTGAATTATTTAAGAGTTTTTCTACTGGTGAAAAGATGTCAATTCCAAAGAAGTAGAAAGTCATTTCCTAAAAATCTATTTTGAAATTTAAAAAAACATCAGATTCATATTTATTCATACTGAATGTTTAATAAATGAACCATGAAAGATATTCAAGACAATTCCATTTTCTAATTTTGGCAATCTCAACAAAATGCCTTTTGGAACTGAAGGCAAAAGATACCCTTTTGCAGAAATACCATATCAATCGAGTTTCCACTGTTTACTAGAAGTTCTAATGGCTAAGATACTGTATTAACCATCTCTTCCCTAGAATTGTTAACTTAAATATTCAGGTGCTCAGTAAGAATTTGAGTGGAGAGTGTTTTTATAATTCATTCATATTTAAGACAATTTCTCCAGAATTGTCTGCCTAGTAAATACTAAGAAAATATGTGTGGAAGTTTTGAAAATATTCAACTGTTTTAGATCTGCTGAGAAGAGTATAATGTGCCCATAAACTCAGATGCTACACCTCTACATTTCCATCCTATCTGTAACCTATTATTCTGCTCAGCTGCAATAACACAATACCAATGAATGAGTGGCTCATACAACATAAATTTATTTTCTCACAATTCTGCATGCTGGAAGTCCAAGACCAAGGTTCCAACATGGTTGGTATCTGGCAAGGCCTCACTGCTGGGCTTGTAGATGTGACCTCCCTGCTGTGTTCTCACATGGCCTAGTTCTTTGGGTATGCATGGAGAGAGAGAGAAAACACGAGTGAGCTCTGGTGTCCCTTCCTCTGCTCATAAGGACATCGATTCTATTGGATTAGGGTCCCATTCTTATGACCACAGTTAACCTTAATTACCTCTTTATGGGCCCTATCTCCAAAAAGAATCACAATGAGCATTAACGCTTTAAGATATAAATTTTGAGTGGACACAATTCAATCCATAACACCACAAGATCTCCCAGTGTGCGCTATTCTACCAGAGACCAACTGGTCACTTGGGCAACCAACTGCCTTGGGCTCTCTCCATGCTGATATAGGCTGTGATTCATCCTCATAGTGATAGATACTCGGGATATGGATTTCTTTCCAGCCTCTGAGATTCACCAACCACTATCCTGAGGCTTATAGAATGCCTGATCTATAGATACTGAATCACTATGTCACAGTGTGTAATCAGCAGACCCACTTCACAGCAAAGAGGTATGACATTGGGCCCACTAGTTATTTCTGACATCTCATCATCTATAAATAGCCAGCTTTATAGAACAATAGAATAGCCTTCTAAAGGCACAGCTGAAGCTCTAGCTTTGAGGCAATATTCAGAAAAGATGGAATGATATCCTTCATGATGTTATGTATGAGATCAGAGAACTCTAATATGATGTTGTGCCCCCAGTGGGAAGATTACATGTCTCTGGGAATTCAGGGGTGGAACCACTGAGTGTGTTTACTATTATTCTAACCTCTTACCATCACTCATCAAAACCTAGTGGAGAATCTTTATTCTTATCTAAATCAACTCTGGGCTCTCTAGTGTTGGATGCTGTGGTCTGCAAAGGGGCATATCCTTGCCTGAGGGTACAGCAAGGATCTCATTGACCTACAACTTATGCCTGCTGCCAGAAAATTTTTGATTTCTTATATTTAGGACCCAGTAGGTAAGAAGAGAAGTCATTATGATGGCAGAGATACTTAACTGTAATCATCAGGAAGAAGTAGGGATTCTTTTACACAAAGGAAGTAGGAAGGAATACATATGGAATTCTGATGATTCATTTGATGTTTCTTGTATTACCTGATCCCACTGAAACTGTGAAGAAGCACATAGACTGACTCTCGCCTGAGGGGAGTGTAATTATCAAGGTCTCAGACTCCTCAGAAATGTAGCGTTGAGTCACAAAATTAGGCAACCCACTAAGACCTGATGAGGTCATAGCTAAAGGTGAGGAGTGTTTCAAATAGATGGGAGAGAAGGGAAAAGCTCAGAGGTGGCCTCTAGGTCAACAGCAGGGATGCCGACTACTGTTCATACTACCAACCTCCCCCTTTTCTATTTTTCCTCAGGTTGAGATATCCACAAGGACCATGAGGAGATGTTCCTGGAATGTGCATGGAGAAATCAATGTGTAGTGCATAATGGGTAAATCTTGGTGACCCTGATAATGAGCCACACAGCTCATTATCTCTGTGTCTCTGATCTGCTATTGCACTGAAACTTTTGGACCTGCCCTATAGCTTGAAATTCTTCATAATCAATTCTTTTTACTCCTTGTGCTCCTTTACTAGGATCAGACCTCTGTTGCAATGTGAAGATTTTCTCAATCTTCTCTAGCTCTCTCCCCTTGTCTCAGCCCAGGTGTTTCCTGCAATAAATCTCTTGCATGTCTAGTCCCATCCCTGCAGCCACTTCCAAAGAAACCTAAAGCAACACATAAGGATATAAACTATACAGGGAAGACATGATAAAAGACTAGAAGAAAACAACTAATTATTAATAATTTAGAGATTAGGAGGATTTTTATATTTTTATAAATACTCTTTACAAAATAGTGTAGAGTGAGCAAATATTCTTGTAATCAGAAAAAGCAAACAAAACAGAGGGGTGTCTGGGTGGCTCAATCGATTAAGTGTTTGACTTTTGATTTCAGTTCAGGTCATGATCTCACAGTTCGTTAGATCGAGCCCTGGGTTGGGCTCTGCACTAATAGCATGGAGCCTGTTTGGGATTCTCTGTCTTCCTCACTCTGCCCCACCCCCCTCTCTCTCCCTCTCTCAAAATAAACAAATAAACATAAAAAATGAAGAAAAAGCAAACAATATAGAAATGCTCAGAGAATGACTGAAGGGTATGTCCAAAGGCAGTATAGCCAGGAGATTTCTCAGTAGCAGCAAAAGAAGATCCTAGGAGACACTGTCAGAGCTACAGACATCACAATCTGCCTAGTCTGTGATCCAGGCAAACAGCAAGTAGAGTAGTGTCAGCCAGCTTCTCTGCTGAGAGCAATAGGAAATGTCTTCCCTTCTCCCTCCTGATAGCCACAAAGTCCATTTAGCAGATTACCTGGAGTCAAAGCCTAGGTCCACAGTATCTCTGAGCTCTTGGCCTCGGTCTCCTCATTTTACAAATGAACTAATAATAGTATTGCCATGGAAGTTTGTTTTAGGATTAAATGAGATAATATATCAATGTGTTTAGAAAAGTTTCTAGCATGTGATGTGAGCTCAATTAATATTATTATTTTCACATGATTTTCACAACTATCTGTCATATATTTTGAATAAAATATGAGGTTAAATCATAAAACAATTTTACCATCAGATTTGTAGTAGAATAAGAGTAAAGACTAAATAATATGGGGTTTGGAAGGCAATTTCATTCTAATATTTTTCTAATTTATATGACCACATTGTGCAACTCTGGGTTTCAGGGTTTAGAAACTAACTTTAAAATAAAGCAGATAATGCACGGCAAAGGAAACAACCCACAAAACTAATAGGCAACCAACAGAATGGGAAAAGATAGTTGCAAACGACATATCAGATAAAGGGTTGATATCCAGAATCTATAAGGAACTCACCAAACTCCACACCCAAAAAAACAAACAACCCAGTAAAGAAATGGGCAGAAGATATGAACAGACACTTGTCCAAAGAGGACATCCAGATGGCCAACAAACACATGAAACGGTGCTCAGCATCCCTACTCATCAGGGAAACACAAATCAAAATGACACTGAGATACCACCTCACACCAGTCAGAGTGGCTAAAATGAGCAAATCAGAGAACACGAGATGCTGGCGAGGATGTGGAGAAATGGGCACCCTCCTACACTGTTGGTGGGAATGTAAACTGGTACAGCCCCTCTGGAAAACAGTGTGGAGGTTCCTCAAAAAGTTAATAGAACTCCCCTATCACCCAGCAATAGCACTGCTAGGAATTTACTCAAGGGATATAGAAATGTTGAGGCATAGGAGCACATGTACCCCAATGTTCATAGCAGCACTCTCAACAATAGCCAAAACATGGAAAGAGCCTAAGTGTCCATCAACAGACGAATGGATCAAGAAGATATGGTTTATCTATACCATGGAATACTACAAGGAAATGAGAAAAAATGAAATCTGGCCATGTGTAGCAACATGGATGGACCTTGAGGGTGTTATGCTGAGCGAAATAAGTCAGGCAGAGAAGGACAAATATCATATGTTTGCACGTATAGGAGGATTAGGAGGAACTTGACAGAGGACCATGGGGGAGAAGAAGGGGAAAAATAGTTGGGGAGAGGGAGGGAGGCAAACCATGAGAGACTCTTGAATGCTGACAAAAACTGAGAACTGATGGATGTAGGGGGCAGGGGGGATGGGCACGGAGGAGGGCACTCGTGGGGATGAGCACTGGGTGTTATGCGGAAACTAATTTGACAATAAACTATTTGTAAAAATAAATAAATAAATAAATAAAATAAAATAAAGCAGATAAGTAAAATGTATATACAGCAAAACCTTGGTTTGCGAGCATAGTTTGTTCCAGAAATACACTTGCAATCCAATCCACTTATATATAAAAGAGAATTTCCTCATAAGAAATAATGGAAACTCAGATGATTCATTCCACAACACAAAAATATTAACATAAAAATGATTACAGTACTGTAATATAATAAAAATAATCAAGAAAGTACAAAATATAAAGAAAAATAAACAAATTAACCTGCACTTACCTTTGAAAACTTTTGTGGCTGGTGTGGGGGAGATAAGAAAGATGAGGGTTATTCTGTAGGATGACTTTCATATCACTAATGGATGTTGACTACAGTACAGTATTAATAAACTCTTGTCCTATACCGTATTCAATGCAACTGGCAATAAGGTGTCAAAGGAAACGATCTCTATCTAAAGGCAGCCTGACCTAGAAAGAAGCATGGCATTCCTAAGCCTACTCTTGTATGGAAAAGCAAAGGACTGTCCGTAGGTGCTTTGAAGTGACAAAAAATACACTAGTGCCAGTTGTGGGCACTTTCCAACATTCTGAAAAATCACTGATTTCTGTCAAACATTGCAGCCTAAGACTGAGCATCTGAGCATGGGAGATGACCACCCACAATCCCACAGATAGAGAGAGAGAGAGAGAAAAAGAGTCAGAGAGAGAGACAGAGACAGAGAGACAGAGAAATAGAGAAGAACCATTGGCTCAGTTGTGATCGTGTGACGTTCAGCATTTCATACTATTCGTATTGCAAGACATCACATGCTTATCAAGTTAAAATTTATTAGAAATCTTTGCTTATCTTGCAGAACACTCACAGAGCAAGTTACTTGCAATCTAAAGCTTTACTGTAATTTTCAATTAGAGATTTAAGTAGAAAGTACACCATGTTTTCAAGTGAAACCATTGAGCTTTGCCAAATTAAAAATTAAATCTTACAGAATGACCTATTGGCTATGCATTTGAGCCTTTTAAAACTAATGAATATATTTCACAGATACCAACTTTTGCATAGAAAAAAAAAACAACACTGTCACTGAATGAAGAAAATTTCAACATTGACAGGAAGTCTGTTCCCCATCCTGGTAAACGACAAATGAAGTTTATACCCAGCATTGTTTGTATAAGCTGTTGTACTTCATTTTTATTACATTCATTAAAATAATAAGAAAAAGTATTGATTGAGAAACTACTGGGCACCAGGTTCTGTCACAAAAACAGAAGATAGAGTAGTCAATATGACAAACTGGAGCTTGCATTCAACCAATGGAAACCAAACAGTAAATAAGTAAACAAATAAAAAATGAATTAATATGTATAAAATAAAAGAATGATGTGATGGGATGATTGGGTGGGGACATAGGGAAATAATCTGTTATAGGCATTATAGACTATTGTTCATAAAAAGCTTCTTTTTTAAAAGGTGCACCTAAGCCAAATTTGAATAAAGATAAAGTGTCAGACATTTGAAGATACTAGGGGAAATTTTCATGAAAAGGAAAGAGGAAGTGCAAATGTTTGAGAAGCAAGTAATATTGATTATTAAAAGAATAAGAAGAAAATTGGTCCCTGAGAATGAAAGGGAAAATGTAAGAGTTGAAGACAGAGGAGTTAGTCTGACATCAGACTTGGGGAGAATTACGTCATGATACAAAGTTTGGATTCATTCTAAATTCAGTAGGAGGGTTTTGGAGGGTCCTATGCAATAGAGATGTGATATCTAACATTTTGAAAAAGTTAATTTCCCCATGATAATTTAACCCTTAAGGAATCTGATTAAATGTAAATTCCATGAATGGTATTTTAAATTATAATACATTAAATAGCAATCATGAACTCATCCACATTGCTATGAAACAACATAGAGTTTTTAGAGAAAAAAATGGAGGAATCAACAACCATTATATTACATGCAAAAAAAACTATTTGTAAAGACAATGTTAACTAAAGTAGATGTCTGACTTTCTTTTGAGAAGTTATTGATCTTAAAAGAGTTTAAGCCTCAGAAGTTTAAAGAAACCTTGACTTGCTCATGTTGCTCTTCTCTTCACCCCTACCTGTATGAATGGTAAATTGTCTTCTACTTTAGAAATGTCTAGGTTTATAAGGTCAAATTATTTCTTCAGTAAGTCACATCTCACAGGACTATTCTGAGTCTGGAAAGAAGCAGAGATTTAAGAATGTCAGCATCTGCAGCCACACTTAACAAGTTTTCTGCTGGTAGATACGACCTAATTCCACTCCATGCATTTGTACTGCAATGTGCTTTCAATAAATGTCACCATGTACTCAGGAAACAACTCTAAAATTAATCCCATCTGTGGTAATATGTCTACGTATTGGACAGGATAAAGGCTCTCATGGAATTTTACATGATATTTGAGTAACAGATGTGGCCATTTAAGGTAATTAGGAACTTGTTAGTTGGAGGAGTTTTGACTTATATATAATTTATTTATATGTTTTTGTCCATAAAGTAGTTTTAAGGAGACATACAATGAAAGACAGAAGCATATAGCTAGATAAGATTCATTTCTAAAATGAGAAGAAAAATGAGGCGAAAAGAAAATAAGGATGGAGAAATAAAATGGAGCCAGCACAAACAACACAAATAAATAAATGCTATTAACCTTTTTGGAGGGTTCACAGATTGGCTCCAAGCTTTCCAGAAAAATAGCGTGTATTCAGTTACATTCTCAGTGTCTGAAAACAAAACAAGTAGTTTCTCAAGGAAAGATATAACTTTCTCATTCTGAGGTCAGAGCAAATGTATTTTGTGGACGCTCATAAAAGACCCTCTTTAATGCACTGAGTGACATCCTCAACAACATTCTTATGGTAAATGTATGATTCATGGCATTGTTTTTATAAGGAAATGGATGAATAAGTCTTCCATATCTACACATGCAACAATATTTAATATTTTATTTTTTACATTTTTTAAGATTTTTTTTTTTTTGAGGGAGAGAGAGAGAGCAAGTGAGCAGGCAGTGAAGGGGCAGGGTGTTACAAGAGGTCGAAAATAACGTCCATGAACAGACCCCAAGCTCTCTAAATACTCTTTGCTCAGATGGACACTTAAGCAAAGGAAGATGAAATGATATCATCATATTTATTGACTCTGACTAATTCCAAAAGAGGAATGATTGGGATGCAAAGAGGTATCCAGGAGAAAAAAAAAATTTTACTTTTATAAATCTCTATTATTGGTAGATAAGAAAGTTATGGCTCTGAAACAGCATAGAAAAAAATGCCCTAAGGGTGCTTGGGACCAACTATATTTCTCTTATAGAAGAAATTATGAATCAGAAAACAAAACAAAACAAAACAAAGAACATAAATTTTCATATATATTTTCTAGGTCAAGGACTCCTTTAAGAATCAGATGAAAACTGTACTGGGAAAAAGCACTCAGAGTCTAATGTAGCCAACAACTTTCAGCCCATCCTAATTTTAGAAAAATTTTGATGCTGAGGTTCTATAGCAAGGGAAAAAATTCCCAGGAATTTTTATTTTCCCAGTTTATCAATCTGAAAAATAAGAATCAAGCTACCAAGTTACAGGTGCATACATATGGAACATATTTTGTCTAAAAGTAAGAGTATAAGTGTGAAGATGTCTACTTGTTTGAATTGAAATGATTACAGATACACAGTGGTGACAATAGGTCTGAGAAGGATATTGGCAAGGGCTAAAGGAAACTCCAAAAAGTATATTAATGGTAGCAACAAGCAGAGAATGATTGGAAGCATCCTTGGCAGTGGCCATGACATTGACATAGCACAAGGGAGCAGAATTTGTCTCGACAGGGTATCTTAAGCCTTTGTCTTGCACTGTCAGGAATACAAGCACTAGGAGGAATATGGAAGAAAGAGTAGGCAATGATGTTATCCCATCTTACATTTGAGAATGAGCTGGCTGGGGTATGTGAATAGAGAAGAATGGTTAAGATAGTTAAATGGAAGAGCATAAATTCCATCTTTAATGAAATCAACTCGCTAATGTGTTCTACTGTGCTAACCCAATAGATTTTTTAAACTTAGTTTTCAGTATGTAAAATTCATATATTGTATGAATATCTACATTTCTGGCCACAAAAAGAAAACACCAAGAACAAAAAACAGAATATCTGGAAATGCTTGATTCCAATATTTGCATGTAACAATCATTCCCTCACAGCACCAAACCTTGTTGTTATCCCAACAATGAGACAAAATTATCTTCAAGCTTGAGCAGTGTTCCTTTCCAGTAACTGGGCTGCCTACATTGTTCATTTATATTAGATAATGTAGAGGTATATTAGATAATATTGCCCCATAACTGTAGTTATTTGAGTTTGTAACCTAGCCCCCTCGACCCCCTGAACTAATGTGTCATATGTTATTCACCTAATATGCAGCATGAGGATGCACCTCGCAGACTCCCAGGTGTAGAATGTTTAACTAGCCAAAGGCATTGGCTACTACACTTGAACACACTACCACATTTTTCACCAAGGCCATACTTCTCATTGGCTTCTCCCTGAACCCACGGGGATCCTAAAAGGCCTCTAAGACTCTATGATGATTTTGCTGAAACTTCTAAGATAGTAGGGCAGACTAGGATGCTTCCATACAAACTTTCTTTAGTAAGGATCAGACTTACCTCTCCCAGGTGTCTCCAGTTTCCTCACATTTTCTGTCACAGAGGTATCTCTTCTAAGAGAATCCTTACCTAATTAAATCCATCTTATTATCTACTTCTTGTTAGGTCTAGACTAATAGAAGTGGTATCAGAAGCACAGTAATCTGAGAAAGCAGGCAGT
Organism: Hyaena hyaena; assembly: GCF_003009895.1. NCBI lineage: Eukaryota > Metazoa > Chordata > Mammalia > Carnivora > Hyaenidae > Hyaena > Hyaena hyaena. The sequence goes on from NW_024081701.1 coordinate 552,380, forward strand.
AAATTTTGGATCTGGGACTTGCTCTCCATTACCCCAAAAGTGAAGGGAATGTCATTATGGTTGATAAACGAGGCATGGATGACCCCTAGTTCAAAGTGGCAGTGTAATTGCTAACAATTTTATGTGGAATGACTTGAAAAAAATAAAAAGGAGGAAGAAATCAGGCCCAATGGAGAAGAGTTCCATGGCAGGTGACATTAAGCAGGCAATGAAAAATTTAACAGGGTGGGGGGATGTTTACAAAGATGTGGAGTTGACTGGGTATTGCTATATTATATTGATGCCCTTTGAAAAAATAATGAGAGACTCAGACTATTAACAAGAAGTTAAGTTCTAGAGCCACAGGGCCTCTACTATAGAGGACCTATTACCTGTAGTAGAAGGACAGACACAGTCAAGCATCAGGTTGAAGATTATTGGAGTACAAAACTCCAGAGATATTAGAATGTTCAATTAAGGCAAGTATGTTATACAAACTTCAGAGCCTGATACAGAAAGCCTAAAGTGCTAAAATATGGTTCAGGGACATCTTAATGGAGATAACTGACCCACTCAAATTCTCAGATCTAGTAGAGGGTTTACTCTTCTCTGGTAATATCTAGCATTTCACTCTGCTAGAATATGCTGCAGGAGCCTCTCTGTCATGAAGCATCAAGTGTCCTTCTGCCTTCTCTGGTGGCCACTAAGCTGATAACTAGAGTATAATCCCAATATAACCCAGCTGGGGATGTGCTCAGTCTGATAAAGTAAGATAGAGATTATATACAATAAGGAATTATAAGAATTAGCTGGCATTTATCAGCAGGAGGCTGAAGAGTCCTCCTGGGATTAGATTTGAAGTGTACTTATTAAGAGTGCCAGAATGTAAGACTGAATAAGCAATAATTTAGTGATTTGGAAAGGTAGGGCATTTTCTTGGGACATGAGATTTAAAACTCTACCAAGAACACCATCAGATGAAGGAAAGTTGTCAGAGGAGCGGTTCATAGAAGCCTGGGGAAAAAATAATTGCCAACTCTAAGTGAAGTAGAAATGGCCGAGTTTCCTTGGCAGATGATCGAGAAAGGAATTGAGAGTCTAAGAGAAGTGGGAATGCTGGAATGGACATATTATGTAAGAACAAAACATCTATCAAACAATTATGACCCATGAGAGAGTCCAAAGAATACACAATTCACCAAAGCTTATAGGCATGTGTGGTGATAGGAGAACCATCCTTGATGGATCTTCTCTATGATCCAGGGAAGTAGATGTAGAAGTGGAGATCAGTGAACTGCTGTCATTAACATTCTTGGGTGAATAGGGACCTCAGAGTAATAGATGTTATAGTTAGTACTTAATTTTCAGAAGCCAAGAGACAGTAATTACTGTAGCCACCAGTAAGGTCAAGGGAGCAAACAAGGGCACATTATGTACAGAAAGTTGTGAAGATGATTAATAGACCATGATTGGGGCGCCTGGGTGGCTTAGTCCGTTAAGCGTCCGACTTTCTGACGTTCGCTTAGGTCATGATCTCGCGGTTTGTGGGTTCGAGCCCCGCGTCGGGCTCTGTGCTGACTGCCAGCTCGGAGCCTGGAGCCTGTTTCAGTCTGTGACTCCATCTCTCTCTGACCCTCCCCTGCTCACGCTGTCTCTCTCTCCTAGAAATAAATAAAACATTAAAAAAAAAAAAATAGACCATGATGTCCCTAGGAGAAAAATAGATGGGCAAGTTAACAAAGGTGAAAAAGGTACAAGCTGAACAAGAATGGAAAAACAAGAGGATGAGTCACAATTAAAATCACAATTCCTTGCCCAATTCTCACACCTGAGCCCATTTTCATATCTGGAGCCTATAAATTGAAGAGGTGTCCGAGTCCCTGGGAAGAATAACCTGGCAACACCATGGCGAGTATGTAACATGAAAACTCTCCAAAGGGAGTTAAATATGACCATTTACTCTGATAACTGTAGCCTACTTAAAGGGAAATAACCAAACTTTTCAATAACTATTAGACAAAAGTTCTGAGATGACTCTGACACCTGAAGACTCATAGTTTTATCACAGTCCTTTTTGCTAGAGTCTATAGAAAACAAATAATGAATGAATCCTGGCTAAATTCCAAAATTCTGTGTGCCCATTGAGCCCAGAAACCCAAGTCAGTGTTTGTTTTCCCAGTCCATGAGGGAATATTGTAATTGGTGTAGAGTCAATAAGAGTCCCTAGTCTAGAATAAGAGCTATAATATTAGGAAAGGCCAAAGGGAAATCTCTGAAACTATCCATCCTCCAATCATCCACTACCAGCCAAGATGGAAAATTAAAACCAATATCATGTCTCAGGGGTTATAGCAAAGATAAGTGCTATCATTAAAGACTAAAAATGAAGGGCGGTGCTCCGTATTATATCTGAACTTAATTCACAGTCTAGCCCCTGAAGAAATGGATACTGAGAATGGCTGTAGACTATTTCTGATTTAATAAAGCAGTGCTGATAACAGGGGCAGTTCTACTCATGGTTTCATTTCTGGAACAGATTATCAAAGCCACAAGTATATGACTGGTGGTTGTTAATTTGGTGAATGTGTGTTTACCATTCTAATTAGAAAAGAAGGTAAGAAATCACTGCCATTCATATGCAATGGACAATTTTCACTTGCATATTTGCCTCAGGGCTGTGTTAACTGTGTTATCCATTGTCATAACACAGTCTGAAGAGACCTGTATCACCTAGACATTCCACAGAACGTCTCACTGATCCATTATATTGATGAACATCATGTTGATTGAACAGGATGAGCAGAAGGCAGTTAGTAGTTTAGAGGCTGTGGTAAGACACATGTGTTCCATAGTAATGAGAATTAAATGCTAAAAAGTTTCAGAGACAGGAAACTCCAGTAAAATTTTCAGGAATCCTGTGGTCAGAGGAATGCCACATCTTCCTACAAATTAAAATACAAACTATTGCATTTTGAATTCTTTATAGAATGAAACATGTAGCTATAGACCATTGTATGCTCTGGAGCCAGCACATTCCACAGCTAAGAATTTTGCTCTGGCCCATATACAGGGTTAAACATCAGGCGACCCACACTGACTAGGGCCTATAACACAAAAGGATCCTCTAGTAGGTCCAGGGTTGGTACATCTGTTCTGCTGCTTGCATTATGTGGCCTGGCAGATGTTATGGGTTGAAGTCCGTGATGGGAAAGGATAAAATGTGGAGCTTATAGCAAGCTCTCATGGAGAATCGGATGTAAACCACTGGGACTCTGAAGCAACACCATGTGGATAATCATATGCCTTTGAGAAAAAGTCTGAGGACCCGATAGAGAAGACATGTTTGACCAAAGCGACTTCCAGGGAATAGGCGTCCAGAATTATTCATGATGAACTGGCTTCTTTCAGACCTGGCAAGTCGTAAAGTTAAACATGCCTAGCAGCAGCCCATCGAAAAATGAAAATAACACAGCTAGGATCAAGCTCAAGCTGCTCTAGAGTAGCCCCAGTGACAGACATGAAGAGTACATATGGACACCAAAATGATGGACTCCTCTTCTCAAAATAAATTTACCTACTAATACCTCTGAGTGTCTCATTTGTCAACAACAGACATCAACACTGAACTCACAAAATGGCATTATTCCCTATGAAGGCTAACCAGGCAATGAGTGGCAAATTGGCCATATTAACCTCCTTTCATCCTAGAAGGACCAGCTATTTGTCCCCTCAGAAGGAGATGCTGTGGGTTAGGTTTGCTTTCCCTTCCTGCAGAGATTCAGCCAATACCACTACCAAGGGGCTTATGGAACGTCCAGGGAATCCCACATGACATAGTTTCTGGTCAAGGCACTCACTTCACAATAAAGTCATGAGAGTGAGCCCATGACCATAGAATCCACAGGTCAAATCTTAAACCTCACCATCCAGAAGCAGCTAATCTCATGATGCTTCTGAGTCTTCTGACTGTTGTAACTGTTGTAACTGAGAGAAGCACTATGAAAAGACAATGCATTATCCTTCAGGGTAGTGCAGCCATTAAATCATGGACCACGGTATAGGGCTACAATAGGAAATATACATATAGGTCCTTCCAGGAAGCTGAAGTTATCCCACTTATCATCCCTTCCAAAGACACACTGGAGACTCTTGTGCTTCCTGGCCCCATCACTGTAAGCTTGTCAGTGCTGGGAGTCTCAGTGCCCAGAGGAGGCATACTCTCATCAGGAGAGTCCTATTAAAGGGTCCTATTAAATTAGAAGTTGCAGCTGCTGTCAGAGCTTGAGGCTACCTCTTGCAAGGAATCAATGGCAAAGAGAGGAGTTGGCCATCCTCTTTGGGATACTGACTCTAATCAGCAGAAGGCAGAGCTGCTTTTACACAGTGAAGACAGAGAAGAATCTGTGCAGAGATCAAGTGATCCACTTGGGGGCCTTCTGGTGCTCAGTGTCTCACTGTTACTGTGAACAAACACATACAGCAATCCTGCACTGAAAAGGGTATCATTACTAGGGCTCAAAATCCCTACTAACTTGAAGAAAAGCAACACATGGTAATGGCCTATATCATAGTGGAACTGATCTCTAGTCATACGGGGTCCCTTTAGTCCTCTGACCTTATTCTGATCTAGCACTTAGTAAGCATTTGCCCTGTACCTGAAATCTTCTTTCTTGGGAAGTTGGCCCAAGTGGTTTTTTTTCACCTCATTTTGTCTTTGTTCAAATATCACTTTCTTAGTAAGAGCTCTGTGACTGCCCTACTTAAAACTTCACCATTGCTTCCCAGGTATCTATACTTCACTACAGCTTTATTTCTCTCTATGGCACTTTGCATTAATTAAAATACAACATAACTCACTTTTTCTTTGTGTATTGTCTGTCATCTCTCAACAGATTTAAGCTTTAAAAAAACTAGGACTGGGTCACCTGGGTGGCTCAGTCAGTTAAGAATCCAACTTCAGCTCAGGTCGTGATCTTACAGCCCATGAGTTCTATCCCTACATCGGCCTCTATGCTGATAGCTCAGCGCCTAGAGCCTGCTTCGGATTTTGTGTCTCCCTCTCTCTCTGCTCCTCCCCTACTCATGCTCAGTCTTTCTCTGTCTCTCAAAAATAAAAAATAAACATAAAAAAAAAAGACTGGGACTTTCATCTGTTCATACACTGCTGTATCTCTATCCACTAGAACAGGGCCTGGTCCACTGTAAATCGTTTTGAATGATGTGACAAATATTTATCATTATAGGCAGCAATTTTTTTTAGTGTGAAGTGAAATAGGTGAAAGCTGGATTACAATGACATTGTAGTGTAAATAGACACTGATAAAAGAGCATCATCATCATCATCATCATCAACATCATATTATCCCAACAACTGACATTTATTAAACGCTTATATTCTGCTGGAAACTTTGCAATCTGTTTTACATGCATTAGCTTATTTAATCTTCCAAACCCTATGACATGGGTTTCAGTATTATTCCCATTTTTTGTATAGCTCGGAAAGCTTAAATATCTTTTTTTTTTTAATTTTTTTTAATGTTTTTATTTATTTCTAGGAGAGAGAGAGAGACAGTGTGAGCAGGGGAGGGTCAGAGAGAGAGGGAGTCACAGACTGAAACAGGCTCCAGGCTCCGAGCTGGCAGTCAGCACAGAGCCCGACGCGGGGCCCGAACCCACGAACCGCGAGATCATGACCTAAGCGAAAGTCGGACGCTTAACCGACTAAGCCACCCAGGCGCCCCATGAAAGCTTAAATATCTTAATCAAGATAGAGATAATTGGCAGAGATGTTATTCAAACCATATCTGACACTAAAGCTTTCATTCATAACTTGAACTCTCTGATGAATTCAGAAATCAAAGAGAATAGTTTTAGAACTTTGTAGAAATGAAAAGGACAGAGAATATTAATGTAATTAAGCAAGAAGAAATGTAAGTGTTTAGGGGCACCTGGGTGACTCAGTCGGTTAAGCGTCTGACTTCAGCTCAGGTCATGATCTAACAGTTCGTGGTTTCGAGCCCCACATCAGGCTCTGTGCTGACAGCTCAGAGCCTGGCGCCTGCTTCGGATTCTGTGTCTCCCTCTTCTCTCTGCCCCTCCCTAGCTCACTCTGTCTCTCTGTCTCTCTCAAAAATAAATAGACAGTAACAAAAATTTTTAAAAATAAATGTAAACATTTATTTTAAAAGGGTGATTTAATAGAAATATTGACAGCATTTTTAAAGAAATTAGAAAAAATACCAAAATTTAAAAAAGAGGAAGCTTTATGCTACACCCTAGATATACATCATTGCCTTTATTCAAAAAAGTAAACAATGACTATGTTCTTCTAATGTCTTTAAATCAATTTTAATGGAAACTTAATGAAGAGATCTTACAATATTACAGCAGAATCATCCCAAAGACAGGTAGTAGCAATATTCTAAGTCCAGTAATGAAAAACAGAGACTTTATGGAGGAATAGGTAATAATATGTGTTTTAGAATTTCAATCACAAGCTTTAGCCCATACTGTTTGAACACACACACACACACACACACACACACACACACACATACACCAAATGGCAGTTTATTGTGCTTTTTCCAATTTGTCTTTTGAGGTCTAATTGAGACTCAGGTGCAGGATATCATTAAAAAAGTCCATTATCTCATAAACGTAAAGCTAAACATTTACTTTAAAACATTTACTTTTAAAACATTCAAATTCCAAGGACAGTTCTGTTGCTTCAAAGAAAAGTAGGTAAAAAACAAAACCTACAGAAAAGTAGAAAATCATAAAAGAACTGTAGATATGTAAGGCACTTAGGTCAAGGCTAAGAAACAATGGCAGATATATGGATTTTTGTAGAGACTGACCTCCATTAATATGAAAATAGAGGACACATTGCCTTTGAAAATCCTCATTGCATTTGTTGTTTTTACTTATATTTTCACATTTGCTGAAAGCAATCTTCACTACATGAAAACTTAAAAGAAACATTTACTGTGCTTTGATGTGCACATAGAATTTTAATTTACCATACTGCTAGCTTATAAGTTTATCTCTACATACACACACACACACACACACACACATTAATTTTTACTTAATTAAAAATCTTTTAGGTGTGCTTAGGTTTTCCTGCAAAGATAGACAAGAATTTTTCCTTGGCCTGAAAGGCAGGTAGTAAAAACTTACACATACCCTGAAAATTGCAATACAATGGGAAAAGTGGTATGGGAATAGGTAGAACCTATTTCCTGGGTTCTGGATGAAAAACTGCTGATTTTCAAGGAAAGATATACAGACTATGTAAATTTCTAGGAGTAAAGGATATTAAAGGACAAATGTTAGTCATGAAAAATCTTGAGGGACTCCAGAGGCTCAATGTGACAGATACTCAATGTGGCCAGAGCATGGGTTGCAGCTGTAAGGCGAAGGGTAGAAGATGATATTAGAAAGTGAAGTCTGTGCATCAAGTAATAAAGGGAAAGTAAAACATATTGTAAACAGGAAAACTATGTCATCGGTCTTGTTATATAGAAGACCAGTACATAGTATGCAGAGTGTACTTCAGTTATTAAGGATGGAAGGCAGAAATAGTACATAGTAAGGTACTATCTAAACCAAGTTGTGACAACTAATATGGCTCAAAGTAGGACTTGTTTGGGCTGGTATAAATAGCAGTGAAATTAGGTAGATGCTATGCATAGGGTTCATAAATGCATTTATTGCCTGATCCTCTTCTTTCTTTGCACATATGAAAAAGATGTTAACGGCACAATTCCCTTAGGCATTTAAGTTTGTGAGAACTGGTCTAAATTTAGGAGTAGCAGAAGAGTTGCAGAGAAAAAATCAGGTAAAGCTGATTTTCCAACAGGATGCTTGTGATGCTCTCACTAGTACTAACACATTAATGTTTTTCATAGTTTATATAAAAATGTTTGAGTAATATTAGAATTATGAATGTCTGTGACTATAAGTTCATTTTTAATTGTGAGGGTTTCTATGAAAACTACTAGTCACAGTGTTATGTGTGTTGAAGATTATCAATATTTCATTATATATCATGAATTTTCTTCTTGGGTTCATTATTGATGTCTCCCAATCCTACACTAAGTACTTAGCATTTAACGTGTAAGTCACATCCTCTGGCAAACAATTACGAGAAGCAGCACAGAGATGTATCACAATCAATGAACCAATTCCAGGTCAGGCAGTGAAATCCAAATATATGAAATCAGTTCACAATTTGAAGAAAACAATAGAAAGCCTGATGCAAGTTCATTTTATGATAACTACTCTGTACTCCACAGGGAGAAATAGTTGAGAACTGTGGAGGTCATCATTAAAGGTACAAAATTTCATTCAGCATGCACAAATGTTTAGAGATATTGATTTGATGGAAAAATTCCACAGCATTATTTTGAAACCAGAATCTTCCTCCAAATAGCTTATCCTATCAATCCAAGACAGAAGTGAAATGATGCAAACACTGTAATTCTGTGTGTGATCTCTAAACTGACAAAACAATTACCCAGTTATTTTCCATGAGATCTCCTATAATTGCAAATGCCAAAAAAGTACTTTATGTTTGGGTGGGTTTTTTTTTTTTCTCTTCTATGGGAAGAAGAAATGGAACCATATTCCCATTAATATTTCTGCCTTTAATAAATATTTACCTTGACAGTACTGATGAGAAAATTAAGGTGTTTTAGAAAAAAATTGTCTTGTCACAAAACACGAGATGAAAACATTACTTCAACTGAAATTAAATTGCTAATTGTACACATTATTTGTTCTAATTGCAAAATTCCTTATGTGAGGGAGATATAAAAATATATAATTTGGAAGAAAAAGGATGAGGTAGCTAGGAGCTAAGACAATTTAGCATACAATATAACTAGATCTGTGGCATAATTAAATGCTTTTAAAAGGGGTTTAATGAGATTGACTTATTAAAGTTGATAAAACCATGCGTGATTATTCAGTGGGTCACTGCTATATAATGAGTCCTTACCATTTGTTCATAAACCTTGATTACATAGTGGTTCTTTTCTCTATTTATGAAATAACTGATTAAATCCTCACTTCACTTTATATAGATATTACCCAAAATAGCAGACATTTACCATTTTAAAGCTTTAAAGGGTTTGCTATTTTACAATTAAAGAGGCTGACATGTAGTCTAATGAATATTAATACTGCATATTTATTGAAGTCTTCTCTATGGCCAGCACATTACATGTTCTATCTCTTTAAAACCTCATACCAACCTCTGATCCAAAGCCATTATTATCCCCACCTTACATGGGAGAAAATTGAAGTTCAGAAAACTTAAATAACCTACTAAAGGCCACCAAAACTTAAAAATGGCATATTTAACATTTGAATATATACAGTTTAACTAAAAAGCCCAAATTCTTTTTTTAAAAATTTTTAATGTTTATTTATCTTTTGAGAGAAAGAGAGAAACAGTGTGAGAGAGGGAAGGACAGACAGAGACACACACACACACACAGAATCTGAAGCAGGCTCCAGGCTCTGAGCCGTCAGCATAGAGCCAGAGACAGGGCTGAAGCCCACAGACCTGAGATTATGACATGAGCCGAAGTTGGACGCTTCACTGACTGAGCCACCTAGCACCCCAAAAGCCTATATTCTTAAATGCTATATCCTATTACCTCCCAAGTAATAATGAAAATTACAACAAAAAGAATTCAGTACCATGAGAAATGTAGCAAAACGTTGCTAATATTTGAAATCTGTCATGAAAAATTTTTCAACTCTTCATCAACATGTACCACTGAAAACACTTGTAAATTACAGCTTTTACTTAAAATTAACATTCATTTGTTTGCTTAGTAACCCTATGAGCTAATTAACTAATTGGGAGTTATGATTTTCATTCGTGGATCTATCTCTTATGCCTCATAGCAAGTTCATTTTATAAAAAAGAATGCAAATCCATTTCTAGTTTTATTCTTTCATTCTATGCTCATCCAACAGTTTGGTTGTTTATGTCTTTTTACGAATTTAAGTTAACTTACATAGTTACACAAATGCAAGATACAAAAATTTTTATAAATAAGTCAATATGTACCAAAGACATGGAATTAATTTTGTATAATCAAGGCCCAAGGAGCAGGAGAGTGGACACCATACACTTTCTGCAGAGCCCTGTCCTGCCAGATCCCACTCATAGCTTCCAGGTTACACAGTGAGGGCATCAGAGCAGCATACTGAAATGTGGCCTTTATGACCACAAACACCCAGAGAGGTTCTGCAGGTGTTGTGCCTCCTTATTCATGGGTGAGTTGTGTAAGGTAGAGAAATGTATCTTTCTCTTTAAACAGAGTCCCCTGACATTCTGAGGATCTCTCAGCCCTAGAATCAACAGAGAGGTGGCAGGCTTCTAAGTTTCATGGAGTTTATCTCTCATTCTCTGGCATTTATATGTTGCTAATCCCTTGGGTACTCCCTACTTCCTACCTACCAGATCTAGTGAATCTAGGGGTGGAGAGAAAATAGAGAAAAGCCAGTACACTCTACAGGACTATTCTCATGGAGACAAAATGAAAATATGAGATGAAACGAGAGGGGAAGTGTATCAGAGTGCTGACTTTACTACAACAGAAAAATCAGCAATTGATTTGATAGCTTACTTTAATTGGTTGTCTAAACAAACCAGGATGATTATTGTCCAGTTGTCAGAAGAATAATTTCAATATTGATGCACTGGCTCAAATGAAATGTTTTACTTTCTTTCTAGACAATGGAAATCAATAGAAATGCCTGTAGCTAACTCATGTCTTGCACACCAATGGTAGGTTGTAAAGAATCACTGAAATGGTACCACTGATGACTGGATTATTATTTGGGCTATATTTATAATTTAATGTCAGGTCATTTTTACATGTGTGACAGTGTTCCTTAATAAGTTTTTCCCATCATTCCTCTAAGGTAATGTATAATACAGATTAGTAGAATTTGATGGTAACTTTAGTTCAATATAGGAAATTAAACACTTTTTTCTTTTCTTTTTTTCCTTTGGTGTTTGAAGTTTTCTTCATTCAAACTAATAGGCAACTTAAAGTTGCCAGACTAATATTCATAGCACTGTTTTGATTCTTAAAATACAGGTATGATTGCAACTACATTTCCATTACATATTAAGCTTAACAATAAACATCTGATATTGTTACTCATAAATTTGACTCAAAAACAATTTTCAGAAAGGTGCTCTAAAATATTTAATATGACCTAAATACAGTTACCAATGGTGATTAATTTTTAAGAGAAAATTCAAAATAGCTATTTTACTTCAGTTTAAAAGTCTTATAATTTCACTTCTCACCTTGATTACTTCTCTGGGAAAGAAAAAACTCAAGATCACAAAAAAATTCCTAACTGTTGAAGAAGGCTGATGATGCTTATACTGAGTTGTTATAAGAATTTGCTGAAAGACTATATATATATATATATATATATATATATATATATACACATTTATATATATATACACATAAACATGTGCATATATATATGTATGTATTCTGCACATGGTTTTCCTAATAGATATAAAAATATGATAACCAATGCAAAAGAGGGAATCACAGTTCAATTTCATTAGGTTAGTTCTCTTATAATAAAATTGATTCTAAAAACAACTTCAAAAAGTACTCAAAGTAGGGGCGCCTGGGTGGCTTAGTTGGTTAAACGTCCGACTTTTGCTTAGGTCATGATCTCACGGTTCATGGGTTCGGGCCCCCCGTCGGGCTCTGTGCTGGCTGCCAGCTGAGAGCCTGGAGCCTGTTTCAGTCTGTGACTCCCTCTCTCTCTGACCCTCCCCTGCTCACACTGTCTCTCTCTCTCTCCTTGAAATAAATAAAACATTTAAAAAAAATTTTAAAAAGTGCTCAAAGTATTTTAAATAAGATACTATTAATTATGTAAATATACAGGAAATAATGTACAAATTTATAAAGTTTAACCTCATAAAACCCAGGTAACATTTTCCAGTTAAATAAATGTAACTTTATTAACTAGAAACAAGGATTACTCTAAATGTGGTATCATTTTTGTAAATTAAATGTTGTAAAAAGCACGTCCAAGATATATATAAAATATCATCCATCAGAAATTCAGGCAAAACATTCAAAATAACTTTGCAATGATCTACCATTAATATTTTGCAACAAGAATTGCTCATTCTGTTATTTTCTCTCAACTTCCACTTTGAGTTTGGGAGCTAGCAAGACTCTATTTTGAGCTGGCCAAAGATAACTTTGAATTATATATAGAATAAGCAGGCATATGACTTAAATGAGATATTTCCTTCCTATAGAATAATATAGAATTATGTGTACCATTTATAGTACTTAAGATCAACTTCAGTTTCATATTTAACAATATTCTTGAATAAATCTATGGATGAATCTGGAACACATTATAGCATTATGTCCTTTTTCTATAAAGGACATGTAACAGAAATAACAGTTGGAATAAAATCTGTTTATAGTGTCTTAACAAATAAATTATTTGAAGCTATTACTTTTATTGGGTAAATTAGCATCATCAGGTTTACCGATTATTTTGTGGGATAGTAATTAGTTTTTCAACATGAAATCAAGGTATACAAATAGATTTTTCATAAGAAAATTGTATACAACTTAAGAAAAATAATTAGAAGCTAAAAAATGTAAATGTGTGGCTAAATATGGGATACCTTATGTTCTTCTATGAAAGGAATTAATTTGAAATGGTTAATTTTTCTCCAACATTGACGACTGCATTTCCCAACTACAATCAACAAATAAAACCATATGTATTTAAATTGTTCAATGTGATGATTTAATACACATATACATTGTGAAATGATTACCATTATCAAATTCATTAACACATACATCACTTCATATAGTTATTCTGTGTGTGTGGTGAGAACACTTAAGGTCTAACCGCAGCAGGTTTCAAGTATACAAAATACTTATTAATTATAGTCACCATGTTGTACATTAGATCGTCAAAACTAATTCATCTTATAACTAAAATTTTGTACCCTCTGACCAATATCTGCCTATTTCCTCTACCTTCAGAGGAATCAGTAACCACTATTCCATTCTTTGTTTCTAAGTACAATTTTGTTTTTTGTCTAGATTCCATATATAAGTAATACCATACAGTATTTGTGTCTGGTTTATTTCATTTAGCATAATGCCCTCCAAATTAATCCATGTTGCCACAGAGGGCAGGATTTCCTTCCTTATTAAGGCTGAATAATATTCCATTGTACAAACATATTACATTTTCCTTGTGCATTGTCAATAGGCACTTAGGTTGTTCCCATATCTTGGTTATTGTGAATAATGTGTACAGATATCTCTTCAAGACAGTGATTTTGTTTCCTTTGGATATATACCCAGAAGTGGGATTGCTGGATCATATGATAGTTCTATTTTAATTTTTTTGAGGCAACTCCATACTGTTTTTCATAATGGCTATACCAATTTACATTCCCATCAACAGTACACAAGTGTTTCCTTTTCTCTATATCCTCCCCAGCATCAGTTGTCTCTTGTCTTTTTGAAAATAACCACCCTAACAGCTGTGAGGCAACATTTCATTGTGGTTTTGACTTCCATATCGTTGATGATTAGCAATGTTGAGTACCTCTTCATATACCTATTGGTCATTTGCAGATCTTTAGAAAACTTGCATTGGAACTAATAGGGAGAGAAATATTATCAAACAGAAGAAATAATAATATATTTGTATAATGATTCAGTAGCAAGTAAAAAAAGAAATAAACATTTTGGAGAAGAGTGTATTCTGGAACAACGACATTGAGTGGGTGACAGGAGATGAGATCTAGAGCATGAGCAGAGTTGTTATGTATGTTTACATAAAAACAGTATGGAATCATACATTGCAAAAGTAGGAAGACTGAGTATGAATGTGCTAATATTGGTAGCTGGTTAAGTGTAGTCATGGATTTCTGTGAAAGTTCACTGATGATTGCTATAATTTTCTCAATAAAGTAGGAAGTAAGATGAGGATGAAGACATGTAAGAATCTGAGAAGAAAAAAAGAGAAATAGTCATTTAGAAGAGAAGAAATGTGAAACAATTACAGATACATAGAATGATTGCTGGGGGGAAATGAAGAATTTAATTGTGATTCAAAATTATGAACTGAAAGTAAAAGAAGTTAACACCGTTGTGGTTTTTTCCAGCCATATGGTGCACAGGCAGAGGTTGGTATAGAAGAAGAGTTTAATTAAATGAGATTTGTGTTTTGCTAAGGAGGTAAAGAATAAGTAAGGATAACATAAAGAAAAGGCTATATAGAGAGGATGGATATACAAGATATTAACATCAGAAACCATGATTTTAAGCTGAGTGGAAGAAAAAGACATGAAGAGTTGTGCTTATATTGAAGATTAGGGGTCTAGGTCTTGAAATAAAATAAGGAAAAAAAAGAGGATGTAGTGAGAGAGTAGGATAGATAAAGTTGAAATGTGAAGTGGTAATTATAAAGCACAAGGTCTTCAGGGTATTCTCATGGAAATGTATGGCTGAGGCAGGATGGAGGACAATGTCATGGAGGAGAGGAGGTCAACACCAGAGAGTATAGGGTAGTAGAAAGGTTATTTACACGAATATTTTTAAATGCCTAAAATTAAGTCACATGGAGTGACTGCAAAAGAGATAAAATTCTTGACCATTTATGACATATATTCCAATGAAGAAATGATTGATATAAAATTTGTGCTCCCCAACATTCATATTGATTGATTGATTAATTTTATGTTTGTTTATCTTTGAGAGAGAGAGCGCAAGGAGGAGAGGGGCAGAAAGAGAGGGGAATAGAGTATCCAAAGCAAACTCTGTACTGACAGCAGCAAGCTCCATGTAGGGCTCAAACTCACAAACCATAAGATTATGACCTGAGCCAAAATGGGGCTCTCAACCAACTGAGCCACCCATGAGCCCCTTATCTTAATTCAAACCTTTGTTGTTGAATGAAAGGCTGACTTGAGTCAATATTTACAAACAATATATACAATATTTATAGATTTTATTTGTAAATGGTATTAAATAAAACTATGTGACTTTGTGAAATCAGACTCCAAAAGCATATATTACATTTATAGAGCCAGAGCTGTCAATTGAAATGAAATGGGAATTCTTCCTCCATGCTATCCATGCAGGAAGAGGAAAACTTATTTTCCTAGTGAGATCATACTAACTTCTCAAAAGACTGACACATCCTCTTATTACAAACAATGGTGTGCGTAGGTATCAGGTGTACCAATATAGGCAAGATGCTTATTAATTTTAAGAGTCAAACCTATGGTCAGTGGTGGCTCCCCTTAATTTTAGTTGCTAAGGTTGTATAAGAATATGACAACTCAGACAAAATCTGAGATGATATAAATGTGATCTGAAAGAAAAAAGTAAAAGCATGGAAAAGCAGGTATGATTTCTCCTAGGAGTAGAAAAAAGGGTAAAGATTATGGGGAATGTAATGTAATGACATAACAATATATGATAATTGAAACAACAAAACCAATGTGCTCCCAAGATATCCTGATATAAATTTTAACAAATTTTAAACCACCCAATATCCACAGGGATATATTCAGAAGAGAAAGATAATGTGTCAACAGAGGCAAGTCTAAGTTATGCCACAGTAACAAACAATCTCCATATCTCAGTGCATTAACACTGCATGTCCAAAGCAGATCAGCAGAGAGCCTGTTCATGCAGTTCACTCAAGGTCTGAGGCTGATAGTCTCCAACCCATACTGACATGATAACACCTAGAAGTTCTACATATTGTGTTTACTCATAATTTGTCAGTCAAAGCAACAAAATCAGAGAAATGGAATATTTGTGAAGAGCCAAAACAAAATTACAAGAAAATAAACCAGGTAAATAAACAACAAATCAACAGCAAAATTCCCTCCCCCCAAAATTATGCATGGTAGAGAAGGGGAAAGACTCAATTCAACTAAGCAGTTAAATCTCCAGTTCTTAACAAATCTATAATATTGTGTTTTGCAACTTGGACCCTGTAAAAAAATCTAGAAATTGGCATCAAGTCAGCCTATCCCTCTATCTCACCATTCTCAAGGGAAGAAAACTGGCCCTGGCATAAAACTGAATGTAAAATGTAATATGGAGGGCAATCAGTCAGGCAAGAATGATTAAATCACACTTCTAAGCCAATATTCTTTTTAGAATAATTTTAGGAACATCTTCCTTACTCTGTAGTAAACTTCTCTCTCTTTTTTTCTCTCATATGACTCTCAATTATTCATTAAACAGAAGTTGATGGTTTCATAATTTGAGATATAAAACTGAAAATAAATACCTGATTACATTGATAAGAATGGATATGATTTCAAAGGGCTGAGATCTTCCTCCAACACATTCAAAATCTTAGTTGTTTTTCCTTTCATCAATACTGCTTAGCTTCTGCTCTGCAAGGACAAGTGGAAACTGTCCGTGGAAGTATTTTGGTCAGGCACAGCTGCACTCAGATACTGTTAGCAGAATGTTGTTGTTGAGGAAGATAATATGGGTCAACATTACCACACTGATGAGGGCTTTTTTGTAAAATCACGATTGCTTCTTTTAGAGAAAGGTTTGATTCTGGGAGAGTTAACATATCACTGAAGGATTCTTTGTTTGATGGAAGTGACAGGGGAGGTAGGAAGGAAGCCAAGAGAGAGCCCAAAAGCTATTCAACTGTCACACACAGCTAAGGAGTCCAATGCTGAGAGAGACAGGAAGTCAATTTCCAAATGGATCATGTAAGACCAGAAGTTTGATGCCATCACCACAGATACATAAGTTGAATCCAGCACACTCTGTGTGATTGTCAAGACAGTCTCATATAAAGTATTTCTGAGAGTTCTTTGGAAAGAGTTGGGGATGACAGCAACTTAAGTGGTGGAGAGCAATTCAGAGAAAGTATATTATGATGGACAAAATAAGAGACTTCTCTATCATTTACATTTGTAACACACAGAATGAATAAAAAAGAATATTATGTCATAATATACATTTTCTTTAAAAGATATATGATATGTTTAAAGATAATGTTTTCAAATTAAGAACAAAGAAGTAGTTCTTATTAAATATTGATAGCTAATATAGCAGAATACATAGAAACATGAGACGGATTATGTGGATCCAAATTCCTCCTTTGCTATTCATATGCTTGTTGAGTGTACACAGGTTACTTGTCTTTCTGAGATTCAGTTTCATCTATAAAAGGGGATAAATTAGTAAGCTTTTGTTGCCATGATTAAATAACTTTATATGTGTATATAGCTTAAAAGAGGGTCTGGTACATACTGAGCACTCAATTAACTTTATTCATTACTGTTATTATTCAACTTAATAATGTCTTATTTGAATAATATGTCCCCTATAGGAATCTGACAAAGTACTAAAATAATTTGTAGGTAATGTTAAATTATTCTCTGTAAACTGACTCTAGGGAGAAATAGCTACTGACAGTAAAATACTTTAAATATACCCATTTGATATATGTCCACTTTGTTACCTATATGAATATCTATATATAGTATATTAATTAAAATATTTCTCAAGGTCTGCCCAATTTTGCTTTAAAATATATATTTAAGTATGTATATGTATTTATATTTGCAAACACATAAAATATTATTTCAGGTTAGGAAAGATACAAAAATCTGTTCATGGTTATTACCTCTGAGGAAGGAGATGTGGATATGCAATGGAAAGAGATTTAATTTTTATTGTATCATCCTTAAAGTTAGGATTTTTAAATCTAACACCATTTCAATAAACATTAAATAAAAATATTTCCTTTTGCCACATAAAGCAATTTATTTTGCCTTATCACATGTATTTTCTGTTTCAATGAAATATTTTTCTTTTGCTATGACAGCACAGTCCTCAGAAATCAGAAGGCACATGTTGAATTATGCATGAATGTTAAGGGAGCTTTTTAACTCTGGCATTAGCAGAGCCTCTTACCAGGGTAGGGCTGGAAAATACCCTGTTCATTGATGACCTGCCAGAGCAAGATTAACACCAGTGCATCTTCCAAAAGTAGTATTCTTTATTCTAGATTATTTTAAAGTATGTAGTCTTCCTAGCCAGAAAGCTATATTGGGATCCCATTACCATTGATGTCTCTGACATCAATAAGTCAAAGAACTGTTTGGTTCAAATACAATGAACATACCACAAGGTTATATAATGGAAGATTGTGGCTCAAGAAAACAAAAGATCCATAAATTAAGAGTATAGTTTTATTCTGAAGATAAAGAAAACCAAAAAATAGAATTTTTCCAGTACAATTTCTAGGAAAGGTGTGAAGTAACCTTGTTTTTATAAAATGTTGAAACTGTTTGTTGACTATGTATACTAAAGGAACACATATTTTTCCTCCTTATATTTTTTTAAAATTTTTTAATGTTTTATTTATTTTTAAGAGAGAAGGAGAGACAGCTTGAGCAGCGGAGGGTCAGAGAGAGAGGGAGACACAAAATCCGAAGACAGGCTCCAGGCTCTGAGCTAGCTGCCAGTACAGAGCCCAAGGTGGGGCTCAAACCCACAAACCGTGAGATCATGACCCGAACCGAAGTCGGACGCTTAACCTACTGAGCCACCCAGGCACCCCTCCTTTTATTTTTTAACATCTTTGCAACAATTTTTATCTAATCTTGAAGTTGTGCAAAGTTTCTTTAAGGATAGCTATTTTAAGGCTTCAGAGTTAGCACTCATACTGGGGGGTATTTTCACTTTTATCTATAGCCTATAAAAAGTAACAACAGATATAAATTGCTATTTTGAGAAATTCATTAGCTGAAATATTTTGTAGAACCTGTGTGCAGAATTAATTGCTTTGCCTCTCAGAATAATCAAGCCATGTTTGTCCACAAAAAATGTAATGAAATTATTGCAGTAATTTATAATTATGCCAATGTTGGGAAAATCCATTGTTTTCCAATTGTATAGAAAATGTGCAATTCAACCATTATGTTGTACGTACTAAAAAGGAGTTTGTTATACTTCTAGAAAATGAATTTTATTTTGAAACAAACTCTTTTTTAGTACGTACAACATAATGGTTGAGCTGTAATACATTCTTTTGCCTTTTAAAAAAATACTTTATTTTTTTAGAGCAGTTTGGGTTTACAGCAAAATTAAGAGGAAGGCACAGGGAATTCCTATTTACATCTGCACATGCAGACCCTCCCCATTACCAACATCTACTACTAGAGTGGTAAATGTGCTATCATTGGTGAGTCTATACTGACACATCATATTACCCAAATTCCATAGTTTGCCTTAGGGTTCACTCTTGTTGCTGCAGAATCTAAGGACCTGAACAAATGTACAATGGTATATATCTATCATTATACTATTGTACAGAGAATTTTTGCTGTCTTAGTTTAATACCATTTTACCCTGAAAAGTTTGGTCACAAATAAGTCACAACTGACAACACTATTTGAAATGTAAATTCCAAACTATTATTTACTTAATCAGTATCCTTCCTCTAGCATAGTACTGATGAAATAACTAATAATATCAAATGAAATGATTAAATGTTAAAATCTCTGAACAAAAGTTATTGACATTAAACAAGAAACAATTTCATAGCACTGTGCAATTCCATATTTCAGTCAAGACTTCAAGCAGAAAATTACTCTTTCTTCCAAAAGAGGTTCAAGTAACCCTTTAATCACAAGTGTCTGCACAATGCTATTCATTGAGTAGAAAATAATTATTAGATCAGAGAAAAAAATCAGTCACTAAGTGCACTTATAAAAAAGACGCTAATATATGTCCTGTGCAGCCATTGGGATAACAAGTAATGCAGGCCATTACTATTTTTGTGTAGACAATTGGAGGCCTTTGTTCTTCTGCAAAGTCTGTGAACTTTGACCTTTAGCTGCCACGAAAATAAATAAGGTGTTAACTATAGGGAAACGACTCCACCATGGTGCCCTGGTTACCTTGCACACATCCATACGAGCAGAGGTTTGAATCACATCATAACTGAGTCTTGGCTGGATGCCTTATGATTCTCCTGGAATAGGAGAGATGCTCAAATTCATAGGAAGGTAATTGTTAGGAGTAAGGTTTTGACCGAGAAGATGACTATATAAAGTTCTGGTATATATGCGCTGTGGAATGCACCAAAGAATAAGATTGTTGTGAGGATATTTATTATGATAATATTGGCATATTCTGCTAGGAAAAATAGGTATAAGGGGCCTGCTGCATATTCAACATTGAATCCGGAAACAAGTTCTGATTCTCCTGCTCTTAGGTCAAAGGGAGCCTAATTAGTTTCTGATAATGTTGAAATGAATCATATTATGGCTAAGGGTCATGTGGGGAAAACTAATCATATGTGTTCTTGGGTGGTAATTAATGTAGCTAGTGTGAAGGACCCATTTATTAGTAGTACTTATAGGAAGATGATGGCTAGTGTGACTTTGTATCAGATTTTTTGGGCTATGGTGCATAGGGCTTTGATTAAAGTGTATTTTGAATTTAAGGCTCATCCTGACCATAGGATTGAGTAGATGGGGAGACTTGACATAGCTAATATAAATAGCACTTCTAGGCTTATGTTAATGAGTGGATATGGTATTGGTAGAGGAATTCATATGGTTAGAGTGAGTGAGGGGGCTAAGATGGGTGCTATAATGAATATAAATTTGGAGGATATCAGGGATCAGAGGGGTTCTTTGGTGAAGAGTTTTACCACATGTGCAATGGATTGAAGCAGGCCATATGGTCCTTCAACGTCTGGTCCTCTGAGAAGTTGCAACCTGTAAGGTCCTGTCCTACTCACTCTTTTCATCCCATGAGAGGCTGTTATGAAACAGTTTTTCATAGTCTCTGGGGTCTGATGAGGTGTGGGACTTTCTAGCTCATCTCCTGCAGAATAGTGTCAGAATATAAATCTACTTAGCCACAGCCTGTATTTGGTTCCTCAGCAACAGCATATCCAACAGATCTCATTGCAATCTCCAGTCCTTTGCATTTCAATATCATCCTTTTTGGCATATGGAACAAAAATACCATGGAACTGGCACCTTTGGCTTATAACTGTTTTCATTGTTTATGTAAGTAATAAACTGTCTAAATCTGTAAGTGGCTCATTGTATCACCAACTCACTCTGGCCTTGGGCTTGGCCTTGCCAATCTTGTGTGTTTGCTTGACAATAACAGGAGATCCACATTGAGTATATTACATTTAAAGTCAGAACATGAGAAGCCATGAGGTATATAGAAGGAATCCAGAAGTGAAACAACAAAATTGTAAAAGTATTTTGGATGGAGATCCATTGATTGTCTAATAATTTATTTCAGTTAGTTATAATCATCATTTTAAAATAACGAAATAGAAACAAAAAAGAGGGGAAATGAAAATAGAATAGTATAATTATAGAAAAATAAGAGTTCATGGCATTTAATAATGTTAAGCTAGCACATAAAAACATTGTTTTGTGAAACTTATATTTCAGTTATTTATATGAGTATCCTCTGTATCAGTTAAATATGCCCACAATAATTCTACATTTTAAAAAAGGGAAAACTTGGGGCACCTGGGTGGCTCAGTCGGTTAAGCGCCCGACTTCGGCTCAGGTTATGATCTCACAGTTAGTGGGTTCGAGCCCCACGTCAGGCTCTGTGCTGACAGCTCAGAGCCTGGAGACTGTTTCAGATTCTGTACCTCCCTGTCTCTCTGATCTTCCCTGTTCATGCTCTCTCTCTCTCTCTCTCTCAGAAATAAATAAAACATAAAAAAAAATTTAAAAAAGGGAAAACTAAGTATCAGCAGCATATAGAAAACTTTTATTTAGCTCATAAGTTGATAAGTTGGTTAGAGTTTGTCTATTCTAGACTAGGCTTCACTGAATGCCTCTGCTGGTCTCAGCTGGGCTCATTCATTGACAAGGATGGGGATCAGTGGTTCTCTGGTCAACTTGGCTCAGGTTGGCTCTTCTCCATAATCTTTCATCTTCCTCCTAGGACCAGACAGCTGCCTATGCATGTTCTTGCTATTATAGTAGTTCAGGCACAAGACTCACATATACTTTTCATGTCTCTGTTTGCATCATATCAGCAAATATCTGGCCAGAGCAAGTCACCTAAGAACCTAGAGCCAAGGGGTCAGGAAGGACAGTCTTCCTACAGTGGAAGCGCACTGCAAAGTGACATTGTAAAGTACATGGATATATAATCCTATTACTGAAGAGTTGGAACAGTAATAGTTAACCACATTCTCCCTAGCTGAAGTTTCTCTACCTAAACATATACTTCAATGGATTACAATCATGTGTATTCAAAATATCATTTCCAAATCTAAAAAGCATTATAATAGATAGATATGCATATTCCAACAAAAATATTGTAGTTGCCTATAAGTCTGAGAAGAAAATGTAAGATTGACTTGTCATTATCATTCAGATTTTCTCCAAACAGTATCAAATTGTGTACTTCTGTCATTTAACTATATTGTGTATTATGGCTACAATCTACCCCTCGTTATTAACTTAAAAATGTCTTCAAAAAATGGTAAAGGTTTTCAAATAAGGTAATTGAATTCAGAGACCTAGAAAGGCTCATGCGTTAGAAGTTGGAAGTTATAAACTATATAGATAGAGGAAAGCACATAAAGGTTATAAACATTGACATGAGTAAGAAAAGAAACAAGTATGATGGACATGCATTTGATTCTAGAAAGCTGTACCATGTTACCAAACTATAATAATCTTTTTGCAATAATTAGAGAATATCTTCTGTAAGGGATTATTGGCCATCAAGTATCACATGCATACAACAAAATATGTTGTACATATTTAAAACTTTGAGGAAGGAGGATATCATGAAAGGAGTTGATTTGGTGAAGAAACTGTGTTTCAATAAATATTGGATGCATCAAATGACCTAAGAAAAATACACAAATCTATATAAGATCATAGGTGAAATGCCTTCCACAGATAATGAGGTAGAAACAATTTTTTTCCCAAAAATTACACTACAGAGCAAATTTTCATACTTATTATTGAGGCACTTGGTCAATTTAATTTTCCCTGTCAATCTAAAGATCCACATATACTTGACATCAAATCTTAAAGGCAAAAGAAAATATCTGAAAGACAAAGTCATTTAAATTGCAATGAGAATGAGTGTGACATAAGTTGAAAGCTCATTTTCAAAAATGCAATTACAAAAAAAAAAATCTTGGTTTATCAAGCCCAGTTTAAGTAGGCAAAGGTTCTCAAGAAGACTTTATTTTTTGTTGTTCATTGCATTGCTTTGTCTAAGGCTTCAGATGACAGGTGATGCATAGTCATTTTCTTAAAGAATCTTGGGACCCAAGAAGAAAAGACTATCTACCCAGTCTTTGAATTTGGTCACAAATGAAACTTGGGCATTTACTCTTTAACTTGTTCCTTCACTGGCTCATTCTTGCCCATCCCTCAAACAGCAACCATGACTACCATGTCCATCTTCACCTTCTCATCACCAAATCCTACCTCCCTTCAACTGATAAGTAGCTATAATTTTAAAAGTTTTTAAACTTTTTATTTTGCCAAATGTATCTGGCTTCCTTATAAGTTTTTAAAATATCATGCCATTAATTGTTTGCATCATACTATGTTACATGTCCCTTGCAGTGAAAAATGATAATGTGATTTGTAGGTAATAAAATACATAGTATCATTGTCTTTTTCCCCAAAATATGACTACAGATGAGTTCATTAAGTGTTACATTCTTACTCAATTGGACTTTGAAGTGCTTTATACTATCCTTAAACTCCTAATAGATTTTTATATATTCATTAGAGTTATTTGTTTTAATAATATTTGGCAAAGTTTGAGGGGACTTTTGTCTGGGCTGAGAAATCATTGAGTTTTTTAAAATGATGAAAATCAAGGCTCTTTCTATATTAAAAATTTTATATTAAACAAGTGTACATAAATAAGCTATATTTCAGTAATGAGAGATGCCTGTATTGTGTGTGTGTGTGTGTGTGTGTGTGTGTACTTGATCATGTAAGTCACTATCAGAAAAGATTGGAAGCCCCTATGGAACTCTTTTACTCCAACACCACAGAAGAAGTATTAATGTAGACCTCTAAAAATAGGGGGGAGGGAACAATTCACACTGAATTCCATAACCTCATAACTGTATTTCATCCAAAAGTTACAAATGCTTTTCCTCAGATGAAGTGAAAAGACCAGAAAAAAACATAATAAGCATTTACTGGGTACTTTTTCAAATACTGTAGTTAGTCGTCATAGCTGCTTTACCATTAATTAATTCAGCATTGAAGGCAGTGGAATAACCAGCAGGAACCAGAAGATCTCCTTAGCCAGGGCTCACTTAAATTAGGAATTTTGGTTATATTTGGAATTTGGTTATATACCAAGGTTATAGATGGAACCGTGTTTCTGTATGTAGTTTCATGCACTTTGTTTATGCTTAAGAAAGTCTATGAATAAACAGAGAAAAGGTTTCCAATATCATTTACTTAAAAGTAAAGGTTTAGGGATGCCTGGGTGGCTCAGTCGGTTGAGTGTCCTACTCTTGATTTCAACTCAGGTCATGATCCCAGGATTGTGCATTGAGCATGAAGCCGGCTTAAAATTCTCTCTTTCTCTCTCTCTCTCTCCCTTTCTCCATCCCTCCCTCCCTTCCTCTTCCTCACTCACATACACACTGTCTCTCTATAAAATAAATAAATGCATAAAAGTAAATGTTCAAAATACTCCACAGTTTTTGTAATTCCACTATATAAAATTGGGGTTCTTTGTTCATTTCATAATGGAATCCTCAGAAAACATAACTTACTCTGGCCTCTGTCACCCAATGACATCTCTTACATGGGAGTGGTTATCACTGAATGTTACATGGAAGGAAGATAAGATGAAAGGGGTTACTCACCCAAAGAAGTACTATAGATAGCTCTTAAGCAAGAGATGTATGATTTAAAAACAGAGACTATGAATTCTAAAATCTATGCATCTCTCACTACAAAGTATTTAAATCAACTTTAAGCATGCTAGAGTTTTTGATAATCTTACAAATTTGATTCATTAGGAAAACATCTTTTTTTCATTGTTGTAGCTATACTTTGCAGGTTTAAATATCAATGATAAAACTGTTGTGTTGAAACGTTATTTTTTGTAAAAGAGCTACGTTCAGATGATATTCTTTTGCTTAACCTAAGGATAACAATAATATATATTGATAATTTATTTTTAGATCCAATCATAATTTTAGGTCTATTATTTATTTCAAAATGCAAAGATAACAGAGCTTTTTTCATCAGACTCCAGGAACAGTGGAATATAAACTTATTTCAGTGTATCTTTCATATAAGTTTAAAACCATATTTCCACTAAAATTTTTGTTAATCTATATACATTTTTAGTTTTCCTTCCATGTACTTAGGCACTAGATGACACAAAAACATAATATAAACACTTTTCAGCCATTTTTCTTAAGTGCCTCCATAAGGCCAGAAGCTTCTAAGGCTTCTAAATTCTATAACTTTACAGAACAGTACAATTGTACAGTATTCATAAGAAAATTGCACTAGTAACTAACTTTGATCAATAGTCACTTTATGTTTGTGGATTTTTTTTTACAAAAGTAATAAAGATGATTAATATCCATCAATATTCCCTCAAATATGGCCCCTCAGGGACCAAACTCAGGCAGTCTACTCAGCTACCATCTGTAGCACAAGATTACTCTGTTCCTACTTGCAAATCCTTCCAAATCTTCCACTAGCCAAATACAGGGCATTGTAGGTATCTATAGTAAATACAGTGTTCTTACCAGGACTAGATTCTTTTAAAATTCTTTATAGACTACAGATAACCTGCTCAGGGTATAAAGTAGGAATTCCCTGCCTTCACTCTCTATTTCTGAATTTGTAGTTTCTTGGAGCTTATTTATAATTCATAGGCCTCACGATCATACAGAAAGAAAGATCTTCAGTATTTTTAAAATGTCTATTTATTTTTGAGAAAGAGCATCAGTGAGGTAGGGGCAGAGAAAGAGGGAGACAAAGGCTTCAAAGCAGGCTCTATGCTGACAGGCAAAGAACCCGACACGGGGCTCAAACTCATGGAACCGCAAGATTGTGACTTGAACAGAAGTCAGACACTTAACGGGCTGAGCTACTTGTGTGCCCCAGGTATTTAATATTTTTTAAGCAGATGCTGTTTAAGGCTACAAACTTGCAAGTGGTAGATAAATAAATCCTGGCAATTTAATGTATGGTGTGGTAAATATAGAAAACAATATTGTATTTTAACCATCAAACTTGCTAAAAGACTAGATATTAATTATCCCACCACAAAAAAGAAATGATAATTATGCGACATGACAGAGATACTAACTCTCTCTACATTAGCATTCATATCACAATATATAAATGGATCAAATCAACATGTTATACACCTTAAATTTACATGATATGTCAAATATATTTCAATAAAAAAAGAACTTTAAACTGGCTCTAGCAGAATCTCATCTGAGGTCCAAACATTAACAAGTACATTTTTTTTCTCTCTCTGGCTATGAGCAAAAGTAAACTAAGACAACAAAAATGCCATGAATAAAAATTTCAAACCATATTAAAATGTTCACATTCCCCAAGATAATTTCAATCAGAACATTATAATTTGTATTTGATCATTTGCCTCTAAGAACTTCTATCTATAGTCTATTAACCTTATAATCAACTTACCAAAAGCTGAAAGCAATGTTTACTCTGTTGATAATCTTTTCATCTCTAATAGATCCCTAATAAATTATTTTTTTGTAATTGAAAACATTATCTAAACTCACCCACGATCCAAGCTTGTATAATGGGGGAAATTTTTTTGCTGTAAGAAATTTATATTTAATGTTGAACTTTAAATCATTATTTCTTTTAAGACTACGTTTGGAGGAAAAAAATATAAGTCCCATTCCTAGCTAAAAAATACGCCACTCCTCAAACTGTATAAAGCCAGTTAGAAATATGTATTTGTTTCTCCTTTTTAATACAAAGCTTCTTGGAGTTGAGCCTTCACACCATTCAGAAAGTTATAACCTCTTCACTCAAAGAAAAATAACTTTAAATGTAGTGCTTGGACTATCCCACTAGCTCATGTTATATATGGAAACTAGGTATACTATACTGTTTGTCTCATTGAATAAAACTATGTAAAATCAGACAAATGGCAGATGGCTATACATGGGTTTTAATGGTTTTTAGAGCCATTGGACTCTTTAGTAGAAAGAGGAAACAAAAAACACTTGTGTTCACAGGCTGGCTACCGATACAGACTATCATCTCCTATCTCATCATGAGTACTTAAGAAAAATTGGAATTTGATTCTTCTCAATTTTAAGTGGATGACATTCCTTTTGTTTTCATGAACATAATAATAAGAGAAAATTTTTTACTGAAGAATATACTAACTCAACAAAAATGTAAATGAAGTAGAATTCCCTATGATGTATTGAGGTTATTCATATCTGAGAAGAGATCCTGCTGTTAGCCTCAGAACCTTGATCAGTGCTGTGCATAATTAGCATTCAGCACTTAATTAGCATTCAAGGAATGTTAGTGGAATTGGAAACGAGCCGCTACAACTCATCATGGATTTTTTTTTTTTAGCATGGTGATGATGATATTGGAAAAATAATAGGATTTAGAGTCAGACTGTCTAAGTTTGAGGGCCAGCTCAGATATTTACAAGTTTGGTGTCCAAAACGTCACACAACCTCACAGAGTTTCCATTTTTCTCATATATAAAATGAGAATAAAAAGGATTTTCTAAGAGAATTACTGAGAAGATCAAAAAATATAAAGAATATGAAAGCATTTTGTAAAATGAAATATCCAAATACTCTTAAATGAAGGTAGAATATAAATAAATAAAACATCAAAAAAATTTTAACCCACCATTAACATGCAAAAATTCTAATTAGTATTAATGTACCATTAGTGTTTGCCTTTTCTTGTATCCTGGAATCAGAATTTCTTGAAATAACAGTAACTTGGATTAAATAACTGAGTAATATTGACACCACAAGACTGCACTGCAATTAAACAACATAGAAATATTCACAGATTAATCATTGGTCCTCTCATTGTAATTAGTTCATTCATTTCCTCTTTTCTTTAGTGGCAATTTTTCTGTGTAATCTACTTTCATTCTAAGGCATTAGTGTAGAACAAGACAAAAGATTTCTATTCATTAGAGGATATGTACTGAGTTATGATAAAATGTTTTGATTATGTCTAATTTTAGTTTAATTTTCATCTTGTACATTTTACCTATGGAGATAACAGAAGAATCTGAGAGAAAACAATGTTAATGCAACAATTAGGAAAGAATCAAGGTTAGGTGGCAATGAGGAAAAGAATAAGTAAGATAAAAGAGATCTGAGGCATATGGGTGTTCAACTCTTGATTTCAGCTCAGGATCTCACTGTTTATGACATTGAGCCCTGTGTTGGACTCTGTGCTGACAGCATGGAGCCTGCTTGGTATTCTCTTTCTCTCTCTCTCTCTCTCTCTTAAAATAAATTTTAAAAGATTTAAAAATGGATTTCTGAAAAGCACTAATATATTACAGCAGCAAGAACATATAATTGACATAAAATACATGCATTTAAAAATAGTACAACACATTCTACCTTGTCAAGTAAGGATTAAAATAAGCAGTTAATTGGGTTTGAACTAGCTAAACCCACTGTGTATAATTTGACTGCTGTTTTCCCAAAAATCTATAGCTAAGAAAATATTGTTTGTAAATAAAGCCAAGAATAGATCAAGTTGTAGCTTAAACAATCTTCAAACAGCCTTTAATGTTGATCATCTCTGAAGGCCACTTTAACATTTGATGTGTCACTTAGAAATTATTTTTAAATACTGTTTACAAAATATCTCATTTCTACTCTATAACTTATCAGGAAATAACCACTATAATTATAGTCATCTCTGCATTTATTATGCTTTAATATTTTCTTCAAACTGCTGTAGCTTCACATTGCACATTGCCGGTCCACTGTTCTCAGTCGGCTGTACTCCTGAATCTCCACATTCCCTCAGTCACAAAGTCCTGCCGATTCCAACTCAGTATCTTTCTGTTTGTCCACTGACCTGAGAAGTCTGTTTCTAATCTTATCACTTTCACTAACCCAATGCATTCTCCAAAGCGCACCTAGAGTAAAATAATTCTTCCACAACCCAATTCTGAGTATAACACTCCACTCTGAAGACTCCTGGCTATCATTCACTGACTCTAAGACCATCCAGACTTTCCAAAAGTTGCACAACCATTCCCCTGCATACAACTCAGCCCTTTTTCACTCTCCATTACCAAGTACACACTCTCAAACCCCACCCATACCTACATATATATTCTATGCTTCAGTAATTCTCCATGTTCTTCCTAATCTCAAGCTTAAACAGATACTTTTTCCATTTGTTTAACCTGCCCTTCCCCTATTTTGTCTAGTTAATCCTCATCGTCAGCTCTCAGTTTAGGTGTTACAGTCTTTAGGAATACTAAAAATCAGAATAGGTTTCCTGCATGTATGGCCTCTTCTATCCCCCCTTATTTACCATGGTATCCTCAATAGAGCAGAGAGATAGTAAAACTGACAGTTAACAGACACTGAATAAACAATAAAGAAGATGAATATTTTAGATAAATTTAAGTGTCATGTATAAGCAAAGTGTGACCCTCATTACATTTTATTTTTTTTTAAAGTTTATTCACTTATTTTGAGAAAAAGTGAGAGAGCAGATTTGTGGGTGAAGGGCAAGATAGAGGGAGAGAGAGAGAATCCTAAGCAGACTCTGTGCTGTCAGCGCAGAGCCCGATGTGGGGATGGAACTCATGAACCGTGAGATCATGACCTGAGCCGAAATCAAGAGTCTGACACTTAACCAACAGAGCTACCCAGGCACCCCATCATTACATTTTAAACTACAACATTTATGAATTACTTCCTAAATTTGTTACTCTATAGGATCACCTAGTGATAAAATACAAAAATATATAACTGAAAAATTCTCAAGGTAAAAGTGAAGATTTTCTTTCAAGGGAGAGATGAACAATAAAGTTTGTTAAATCTGTAGAAGAATTATTTATGATGCTGAATAAATGGAACAAATGAAACATTTGTTGACCAAATTTTAGTGTCAAATGGGCATTGAAGAAAAAATATGCATGGCTCAATGAGAAGCTAGAAACTATGGCATTTAAGTTAGTGTTAATTTGAGTGAAGAGAAAATATGTTGGGAAAATGTTTGAACGCTGAAACCAAACAAATCTAGGTCAAATTCTAATTCCATCAGTTATTAACTGCATGATTTGGGAGGAAGTAAATTATTTGAGCCTCTGTTTTCTTATCAACAAAACAAATATGATAGTAATACATCCTCCTATGTAAAATTTGGGGAATAAATTGTTGAAGCCCATACTGCAATATCTAACACAAACTGGAAATGTTGGTAATGTAGTTAATATGGAACAGTGGAATGAATGAGATCACTATGAATTATGGCTCTGTGAGAAGATCTCATGTAGAAGATGATTTTAATCTGGGCTTTGAAAATGGCTAAACTTTAGGAAAGTGATAGAAATAGGATGGGCAGGCTGGATTTTCACTTTATTCACATTCACATTTTTATTATGTAATATTTATTAATGACTAGACTGTGCCATTGTTATTTGTGTTAACAAATGTCCTCTACTATATCACAAATTTCTAGAAGAGAACATTTTTTTCAACAACTTTGCTAACTACTTGGCACATAGTAAATCCACAATATTTTATTGTTGTTATTCATTTAAATAGCTGTTTGGGTAAGTCTAAGGGAAAAAGTCTGATTATCAAGGCAAAGCTGTATAGTTTGAATGAGGTCCTGATATTTTGGAGGGCCTTCAAAACCAGGCAATATTTATACACAATTTTATTAAAAGTCTTAAAATAAGCCTTTAGTAACTGACAAGTTATACAATAAAACTATTCAGTCTTCTAAATTAACATAAAAATCACAAGGGAAAAGAAATACGCAAGGATTGGCAATATTTTTAATTTTAAATATTTTTTAAATATTTATTTTTGAGATAGAGAGTGCCAAGTGGGGGAAAGGCAGAGAGAAGCGGGGGCAGAAGATTCAAAGCCAGCTCCACGGGGGTGCAAGCCTGATGCCTGGCTAGAACTCACAAACCACAAGATCATAACCTGAGATGAAGTCAGATGCCCAACCAATTGAGCCACCCAGGCACCCCGGCTATAACATTTTTAAGGAAAAATGCTGAGGGGAAGTACATGTTCTTAGTTATTAAAATTTGTCTTCAAGTAAATATTACCAAAACTGGGTGACATAGACAAATAGATGGAACAGTCTAAAGCTGAGACACAGATTCTTAAGAGGGCTAGGACCGCATTCTAAAAGATTCTGAAGATAAGAGACTAAAGGAAATCCTTTCAGCAGGCAGAATATTAGCCAAATATCTCATTGTCCACTGCCTGCAAAGATACAATAGCCTAAGATAAGGAGATGTGCCAATTATTGGGCTGTGACCATGAATACTTGGCTAATGATCAGAGACTTTTGTAAAAAACAAGGATAAAGACCTGGGACTAAGAACAGTAGGAGAGAAAACTCAAATACTCTCACAGTGAGGTAGACCATCAATAATTGTATACATATATTCATCTACTCTGGGTGTATGTGAGCTTTCTCCTCAGCAACCTTGTGCTTGTTCAGTTAGTTCATAAATAAGGGGTGTGGCATGGCATAGAATATGTACAGACACAATGCCATGGGACTGTCTTCATGAAGACTGACTTGTCTACTTATTACCACTGTCATCAGTTCTTCAGAAGTGACTAACTCTAGTTCCTCAGCACTGTTATCATGCTTCAGTGAAATCAGCCAGCTAGACAATAGTGAAATAGATCACTACTTTGGATCTCTTCCATCATGAAAAAGGCAGTAAAACATCTTCGTGGAAATAAAAACTCATTCTGCTTTTAAATTTGCTTCCCTTACTCATCATGCTTTTATCAGAACCACCATCTGTGGACTTACTAAATGCCTAATGCATCAACATTTTGTCCCACACATTACTTCTAATCATCAAATGGCAAAAGACATAGACAAAGGGTTAGTGTCCATGGGTTTATTGGTTTTACATAAAATGTTGGAAAACCTAGTGAAGACTCAATTATGTCCTCACCTAGAGGACAAAATGTTAAGATATTGCTATCTTACCAACGCTGAATAATTACTTACTCTGTACCTCTAACAGAATTAGATTCTGGATAAATATTACTTAGATAGGAAATTTATTCAGGCCCATTTCAGACACTGAATCTATATTCCTCAAAGTGGATACAACCTTAAGAATGATGGGAGTAAAGGAAAATAGCGTTATTGAGTAATTAACTGTGTATTGTGCATAGTGTTAGATCTATTTTACAGGTGAGAAAGCAAACTTACAGAATAAGAATTTTATCTGTCTTGTATACTATTATAGACAGTCCCAGCTCTTCAAACAGTACATGGCTCTGGACATATACTCTCTGTGTATCTATATCGGTGAATGAATGAAGCAAAACTAATAATTTCCAGTCAACTACCTTACCCTTCCACAGAGTCCATCCTTCTACAAATTGAGGTTCAAAGAGTAACCACTTAAGGGGCCTTTTAGTGCATAATAGACCAATCTCATCAACCTGATATTAGGTTATAGTAGGAAGACTTCCTGGTCTGATCAATGACTTTATCTAAATATTTAGAGAAATGAATTTGGAATTGTTAGAAAATACTGAATATTAGTAGCCCATGGGGGCGCCTGGGTGGCTTAGTCGGTTAAGCGTCCGACTTTCGCTTAGGTCATGATCTTGCGGTTCGTGAGTTCAAGCCCTGCGTAGGGCTCTGTGCTGACTGCCAGCTCAGAGCCTGGAACCTGTTTCAGAGTCTGTGACTCCCTCTCTCTCTGACCCTCCCCTGCTCACGCTGTCTCTCTCTCTCTCTCCTAGAAATAAATGAATATTTTCATTTATATATATTAGTAGCCCATGAACCTACTACTGACTGTCCTTAGTGAGCTGTGAGATCTTGAAAATGCAACACAGTGATCTTGGTTCTATATTTTCTTATATCGAAAAGAAGTTAAAGAAGTTGATCTCTCAAACCATCTCTGTAATCTAAAATTCAGTGAATCTAAGAATTTACAATGTGGTTTGTTATGTCATTTTTCAGACAAGTGGGATATTTTTATTTAGCCTATAAAATTTATAATTTAACATATAAAACCCCTATGGAATAAGACATATCTATTTCATCTAAGTATTCATTTACAGTACATAACAGGAAAATATATGTAAATATAAAATATGAAAATAGAAAACATAAGAGTAGAAAATGGTAGAAAACGTGGCATAAGATAGCTTTTCTTTTTTCTCATCATGTATTTTAGGTGCATATTGTGTAGCTTCCATCCAAAAGATTACTGCATAACAAAACTGCTTAAGACATTCAATTTTCCCTTAAAGATAAAGTAAGTAGAATTTATTGCACAGTAGCAGGAAACAAGGTCTTTTCTATGCATTTTAGGGAAACACAAAATACCTTCACTTCAGTAGACAAAGAGCTTGATTGCTGTTATTCAATTGCTAAATTGATAACATTTATAGGTCCTGGGTATTCAATTTTCTCAAACAAATTAAAAATACATAGGAGATATGCGTTTTCACTGACTTTACAAAAATCCCTGATTAACATGCCAGATGCCAAAGCTCTTCAAGCCTGATGAAGGCTCCCTGGAGTTAATGTCCTTTCTGCAGTTACTGTCAAAGGACTGAAGCAGATTGTGCCAGGCTGCATAATCATATGATTTTACTCCTATTGAGAAACTACTGCCACAGGAAAAATCAACTGCCTTGATGAAAAAGGTTTAAAATCATAAAATATCTGTATAATAAAAATTTTTCATGAAAGTCAGTGGTATGGTATCCTTTGGCATTCTAGTTCTAAAGTCTCTATTTCGATTTCTTCTAATTGAAATGAAAAGCATACATTTTATCACCATGGAACAAAAAAGCTCTACAGTAGTCTGGCTAAAGAGAGAGATGCTTTGGTGGGTGCAGGCTGTGTGTGTGGATGCTATAAATAAAGATAAAAAATAAGGAAAATTAAATTGCCTGAGAAACTTTATTTTTTTAATTGAATTCTCTCATTCCTTTAGGGTACATATTCACTAATTAGGGCTATCATAAACACTCATGGACATGAATCAGCCCATAAAGCAGCACATTTACACCTAAGCACAGAGTCACGATGACTTATTTCACTGTGCCACTGGGTCAAAATGGCTAACTGTGGAAGACAGTTAATTCTCTTGCCAGCATCCATTCTCCCTTTCTCCTTTGCTAACAGAATCATATTTTCTTTGGGGGAGCTACGTGGCACCCCTGGGATGGATCATGATAATCAATCATGACCATACTTTCCCCTAATTTCCCAATCTCCCTTGAAGCCAGGATGGCTATGGAATCTATCTCTGGATTAAAAGATTTAAAGTCTGCTGAAGAAGGTTCTGGGAAGGTTTTCCCCTTCATGATAAAACAGAACATATGTACCTATCACAACCCTTTTCCTTTTAGCCATTATCCTGAATCACTTTTTTGTATTCAAGAGGGAACAAGCATGTGATTTCCCAAAGAACCACAAAAACACTCACCTTTACGTCATTGAGTTCCTGAACCAACTTCAGCCACCATCTACTTCCAAGCATCTGTTTGTGAAAAAAAAAAAAAACTAGACATTTACCACTGCAAATTAGGTTTTCTACTTTCAGCCAATGCCTTTCTAATTAGCAAGTTCAGAATTGCATCCCATTCTAAATATTCTTACTAACAAACCAGCATTTCAGAAGATACTGAAATCTGTGGGCCATCAAAACTACACAGTGAGCACTGAGGGCCAGCCAAATCTTCATTCCTAGATTACTCACTTGAATCTTCATTTCCTTAGGAGAAGCCAATAGTTTGCATGGAGAATTATTCAGTTGTTCATTTAGCTAATTAGCTAGAAACATAAGTTACTAAACTTTGTCAGTAAGTACAGCTGCTTTTATTTCCTTTTTTTTTCTTTATTTTTTAATTTTTTAAATGTATTAACTTTAAAGAGAGTGAGACAGACAGAGAGTGAGCAGGGAGGGGCAAAGAGAGAGGGAGACACAGAATCTGAAACAGACTCCAGGCTCTGAACTATCAGCAAAGAGCCCAACGTGGGGCTTGAACTTATGGACCATGAGATCATGCCCTGAGCTGAAGTCAGATGCTTAACCAACTGAGCCACCCAGGCACCCCGATTTTATTTTATTTTTTGTTTAATATTTTTATTTAAATTCTAGTTAGTTAACATATAGTGTAATCTTGGTTTTAGGAGTAAAATTTAGTGATTCACCACTTATATATAACACCTGGTGCTCATCACAGGTGCCCTCTTTAATCCCTAGAACTCATTTAGCCTACCCACCCCCTGAGCCTATAACTGCTCCCAGAATTTACATTAGTAAACCAACAGGTCTAAAGTACAAACATGCCACCAACAACACATTCAATTGAAAGGAACAATGGCAAATCTATCATGGTATTGATTGAAGCAAAGCATTCACAGAAATGCACAGTGGTAATGCCTCAACTAACATCAATCAGTCAAAACGAAATACACCTCTAAGTCAAATTGATATATATGATAAATTACTCAAAACTGACATTAGCACATATATTCATTAATTTAAAACTGCTTCATCTGCATACTTGCATTTCAGGTAATGTGCAGTTCATACAATATTCTCATACTATATCTTAAATATTATTTTTCTCTCATAAATTTCATATACGTAGAAATCTTTCAAAAATAGAATCTACATGCAAGAAATAGCCATATATCAGAAATATGTATACAAATCTATGTTGTTATAGAAAGGTACAGTCTAACAAGCTAATGTGTGTTAAAATTCATTTTATGTACAAAAGGACAAAATTCACTCTGTTCAGTAGCTTTTTCCATGAGCAAATATATACTGGCCATCCACCATAAGACCTATGAAAATCATACCAGGTCATATATTGCATGTTTCTTAGTAGTTGTGCAACTTTTGTTAGCATTTGCTATCTCATTTTATCCTTACAACAAATCTGTTAATTTAGATACTTTTCTTCCTTTAGAATGGATTTCCCAAACATTTTAACAGAGGTTCTAACTAAACTGGAAAAAAATAACATCCCATTATGGACATAAATCTTTTATGTTTGTATTTGGTAGCTTCGTATAATGTGAAATCAGTCATTGGGGACAGGCATACCCATATTTGAATTTTAGCTGTGAAATGTTTTATTTAAGTTTTTATTTTACTTCCAATTAGTTAACACAGTGTTATATTAATTTCAGGTGTACAAAATCCATACATCATCCTGTGCTCATCACAGTAAGTGCACTCTTTAATCTCTATTACCTATTTAACCTACCCTCCTTTAGTAACCATCCGTTTGTTCTCTATAATTAAGAGTATGTTTCTTGGTGCTTCTCTTTCTCTCATTTTACCTTTGCTCATTTGTTTAGCTTCTTAAATTCCACATATGAGTGAAATTATATGGTATTTGTCTTCCTCTGATTGACTTAGCATTATACTCTCTAAATCCATCCATTTCCAATGGCAAAAAAGAATTTCTTAAGACTGAATAATTGTCCTTTGTATATACCACTTCTTTTCTTTATACATTCACCAATCAATGGGCTGTTTCCATAATTTGGCTACTGTAAATAATGCTGCTCTAAACATAGGGGTGCATATTTGAATTAGTGTTTGGGGAAATACTTAGTAGTGTAATAGGTGGATTATAGGGAAGTTCTATTTTTAATTTTTTGAGGAACCTCCATACTGTTTTCCACAATGGCTGTCCTAGTTTGCATTCCTACCAACGGGGCACACATTACCTTTTCTCCATTTTCTTGCCACCACTTATTGTTTCTTGTGTTGTTGATTTTAATCATTCAGACAGGTCTCAGGTGATAGCTCATTGTAATTTGATTTTGCATTTCCCTGATGGTAAGTTAATATGAACATCTTTTCATGTGTCTGGAGGTTATCTGTATGTCTTTTCTGGAGAAATGTCTATTCATGTCTTCTGTCCATTTTTAATTGGATTATTTTGTTTTTCAGGTATTGAACTTTATAGGTTCTTTATATATTTTGGATACTAACCCTATATTGGATATGCCATTTATAAATATCTTCTCCCATTCCAAAAGTTGCCTTTTAGGTTTTTTTAAAAATAATTTATTGTCAAGTTGGTTTCCATATAACACCCAGTGCTCATCCCAACAAGTGCCCTCCTCCATGCAGATCACCCCCTTCCCCTCCTCCCCAACCCCGTCAGCTCTCAGTTTGTACTCGGCATTCAAGAGTCTCTCATGGTTTGTCTCCCTCCCTCTCTCCCTCTATTTTTCCCCTTCTTCTCCCCCATGGTCCTCCATTAAGTTCCTCCTAATCCTCCTATATGTGCAAACATATGGTAGCTGTCTTTCTCTGCCTGACTTATTTCCCTCAGCATAACACCCTCAAGTTCCAACCATGTTACTACACATGGCCAGATTTCATTCTTTCTCATTCCCATGTAGTATTCCATTGTAGAGATGAACCACATCTTCTTGATCCATTCGTCTGTTGATGGACATTTAGGCTCTTTCCATTATTTGGCTATTGTTGAAATTGGGGTACAATTTTCATAGCAAATGTGACCCTCATAAAAAATGTGACCCTATGCATCAGCACTTCTGTATCCCGTGGGTAAATTCCTAGCAGTGCTATTGCTGGTCATAGGGGAGTTCTATTGTTAATTTTTTGAGGAACCTCCACAATGTTTTCTAGAGGGGCTGCCCCAGTTTACATTCCCACCAACAGTGTAGGAGGGTGCCCATTTCTCCACATCCTCGCCAGCATCTAGAGTCCTCTGATTTGCTCATTTTAGCCACTCTGACTGGCGTGAGGTGGTATCTCAGTGTGGTTTTGATTTGTATTTCCCTGATGAGGAGGGATGCTGAGCATCGTTTCATGTGTCTGTTGGCCATCTGGATGTCCTCTTTGGAGAAGTGTCTGTTCATATCTTCTGCCCATTTCTTCACTGGGTTGTTTGTTTTCGGGTGTGGAGTTTGGTGAGTTCCTTATAGATTCTGGATACTAGCCCTTTATCTGATATGTCATTTGCAACTATCTTTCCCCGTTCCGTTGGTTGCCTATTAGTTTTATGGATTGTTTCCTTTGCCGTGCAGAAGCTTTTAATCTTGATGAGGTCCCAGTAGTTCATTTTTGCTCTTGATTCCCTTGCCTTTGGGGATGTGTCAAGCAAGAAATTGTTGCGGTTGAGATCAAGGAGGTTGTTTCCTGCTTTGTCCTTTAGGGTTTTGATGGTTTCCTGTCTCACGTTCAGGTCCTTTATCCATTTTGAGTTTATTCTTATGTATGGTGTGAGGAAATGATCTAGTTTCATTCTTCTGCATGTTGCTGTCCAGTTCTCCCAACACCATCTGTTAAAGAGGCTGTCTTTTTTCCATTGGATACTCTTTTCTGCTTCATCAAAGATTAGTTGGCTGCACACTTTTGGGTCCAATTCTGAGTTCTCAATTCTGTTCCATTGGTCTCTGTGTCTGTTTTAGTGCCAACACCATACTGTCTTGATCATGACAGCTTTGTAGTAGAGGCTAAAGTCTGGCATTTTGATGCCCCCCGTTTTGGTTTTCTTCTTCAATATTACTTTGGCTAGTTGGGGTCTTTTGTGGTTCCATACACATTTTAGGATAGTTTGTTCTAGTTTTGAGAAGAATGTTGGTGCAATTTTGATTGGGATTGCATTGAATGTGTAGATTGCTTTGGGTAGTAATGAGATTTTAACTATATTTATTCTTCCAATCCATGAGCACGGAATGTTTTTCCATTTCTTTCTGTCTTCTTCAATTTCCTTCATAAGTTTTCTATAGTTTTCATCATACAGATCTCTTATATCTTTGGTTAGGTTGATTCCTAGGTATTTTATGGTTTTTTGTGCAATTGTGAATGGCATCAGTTTCTAGATTTCTCTTTCTGTTGCTTCATTGTTGGTGTACAAAAATGCAACTGATTTCTGTACGTTGATTTTGTATCCTGCAACTTTGCTGAATTCATGGATCAATTCTAGTAGGCTTCTGGTGGAGTCTGTCGGGTTTTCTATGTAGAGTATCATGCCGTCTGTGAAAAGTGAAAGTTTGACTTCTTTTTTGCCAATTCTGATGCCTTTTATTTCCTTTGATTTTCTGATTGCTGATGCCAGGACTTCCAGCACTATGTTAAACAACAGTGGTGAGAGTGGACATTCTTGTCATGTTCCTGATCTCAGGGAGAAAGCTCTCTCTCAGTTTTTCCCCATTGAGGATGATGTTCGCTGAAGGCTTCTCATAGGTGGCTTTTATGATGTTTAAGTAAGTTCTATCCCGACTTTCTTGAGGGTCTTTATTAAGAAGGGATGCTGTATTTTGTCAAGTGCTCTTTCTGCATCTATCGACAGGATCATATGGTTTTTATTTTTTCTTTTGTTGATGTGATGTATCACAATGATTGATTTGTGAATACTGAACCCACCTTGTAACCCAGGAATGAATCCCGCTTGATCATGGTGGATAATTCATTTTATGTGCTGTTGGATTTGATTTGCAAGTATCTTGTTGAGGATTTTTGCATCTGTATTCATCAAGGATATTGGCCTGTTCTCTTTGTTTTTGCAGTGTCTCTGTCTGGCTTGGGAATCAAAGTATGCTGGCTTCGTAAAATGAGTCCAGAAGTTTTCCTAAGATTTCTATTTTTTGGAATAGCTTGAGAAGAATTGGTATTAATTCTGTTTTAAATGTCTGATAGAATTCCCCAGGGAAGCCATCTGGCCCAGGGCTCTTATTTGTTGGGAGATTTTTGATAGCTGATTCGACTTCTTCACTAGTTATGGGTCTGTTCAGGTTTTCTATCTCTTCCCTTGTGAATTTTAGTAGTGAGTGTATGTTTAGGAATTTGTCCATTTCTTCTAAGTTGTCCAATTTGTTGGCATATAATTTTTCATAGTATTCCTTGATAACTGCTTGTATTTCTGAGGGGTTGGTTGTAATAAGTCCCTTTTCATTCATGATTTTGTCTATTTGGGTGCTCTCTCTTTTCTTTTTGAGAAGCGTGGCTACAGGTTTGTCAGTTTTGTTTATTTTTTCAAAAAACCAACTCTTGGTTTCATTGATCTGTTCAATTGTTTCTTTGCTCTCTATGTTGTTTATTTCTGCTCTGATTTTTACTATTTCTCTTCCTCTACTGGGTTTGGGGTGCTCTTGTTGCTCTCCCTCTAGTTCCTTTAGGTGAGCTGTTAGATTTTGCAGTTGTGCTTTTTCTAATTTCTTTAAATAGGTCTGGAGTGCAATGTATATTCCTGTTAGGACTGCCTTTGCCGCATCCCATAGAGTTTGGATTGTTGTATTTTTGTTTTCGTTTGTTTCCATATATTTTTTAAATTTCTTCTCTAATTGCCTGATTGCCCATTCATTCTTTTGTAGGGTGTTCTATAACCTCCATGTTTTTGGCAGTTTTCCAGAATTCTTCCTGTGATTGATTTCAAGTGTTATAGCATTGTGATCTAAAAGTGTGCATGGTATGATCTCTATTCTTTTATATTTATTGAGGGCTGCTTTATGACCCTGTATGTGATCTATCTTGGAGAATGATCCATGTGCACTTGAGAAGAAAGTGAATTCCATGGCCTCAGGATGTAGAGTTCAAAATATATCTGTCAGATCCATCTGGTCCAATGTGTCATTCAAGTCCATTGTTTCTTTAGTAATTTTCTGTCTAGTTGATCTATCCATTGCTGTAAGTGTAGTGTTAAAGTCCCCTGCTATTAACACATTCTTATCCATAAGAATACTTTTGTTTGTGATTTATTGTTTTATATATTTAGGTGCTCCCATATTCAGTACGTAGACATTTATAATTCTTAGTTCTTACTGATGGATAGACCCTGTGATTATTATATAATGCCCTTCTTCATCGCTTGTTACTATCTTTAAAGTCCAGTTTGTCTGATCTAAATATAGCTATTCCAACTTTCTTTTGACTTCCAGTAGCATGATATATATTTCTCCATCCCCTTACTTTCAATCTGAAGGTATCCTTCAGTCTAAAATGAGTTTCTTGTAGATAGCAAATAGATGGATTTTGTTTTATTTTATCCATTTTTATTGGAGCATTCAGCCCATATCCATTCAGTGTTATTATTGAAATATATGGGTTTAGAGTCATTATGTCCTTTGTGGGATTCATGCTTGTGGTAGTGTCTCTAGTATATTGCGTTCCTTGCAACATTTCCCTCAGAGAGTCCCACTCAGGATTTCTTGTAGGGCTGGTTTAGTGGTGACAAGTTCTTTCAATTTTTATTTGGAAAGACTTTTATCTCTCCTTTTATTCTGAATGACAGGCTTGCTGGATAGAGGATTCTTGGCTGCATATTTTTTCTGTTCATCACATTGAAGATTTCCTGTCATTCCTTTCTGGCCTGCCAAGTTTCAGTAGATAGGTCTGTAACCACACTCACAGGTTTCCCTTTGTATGTTAGGGCCCTTTTCTCCCTCGCTGCTTTCAAAATTCTCTCTTTGTTCTTATATTTTGCCAGTTTCACTATGATNGCGTCTTTTTTCTCCCAATCTCTCAGGTTTTGTAAGGTTTCCAATGTCTTCAGATCTTTTCTGTGTGATGTATGGGCGCGAGTACAAGTACGGAGCTCCTTACTTCTCCGCCATCTTGCCCTCTCCCCGTGCCTCTTGAATTTCAACATCTACTTCCCTCTCCAGGTTGGGGAAGTTCTCTGCTATAATTTGTTCCATGACTCCTTCAGCACATTTCCCTCTCTCTTCCTCTACTGGAATTCCTGTGATATGGATATTGTTCTATTTGATTGTCTCGCTGAGCTCTTGAACGCTTCTTTCATGTTCCTGGATCAGTTTATCTCTCTTTTTCTCAGCTTCCTCTTCTTCTATAACTGTGACTTCTAAATCACTTATTCTCCTTTCTGCCTCTTCAATCCGTGCATTGGGAGCCTACATTTTATTATATATCTCATTTATAGCATTTTTAAATTCATCACAATTTTTGAGCTCTATAGTCTTTGTAGCTATAGTTTCTCTGATGTCTTCCATGGTTTTTTCAAGCCCAGTGATTAATTTTATGACTATTCTCCTAAATTCTTGTTCAGTTATGTTGCTTATATCTGTTTTGAGAAGTTCTTTAGCTGTCATTTCTTTCTGAAAGTTATTTGGAGGAGAATTCTTCCGTTTTGTCATTTTGATTAGCTTTCTATGTATTGCTAATTTAAAAAGCTTGTTATGCACTCTGCCCCTGCAGGTTCTGCCATATTAAAGAGGGCTCTTTGACTGTCCAGAACCTGTGTGTTCAGGAAGTGTTCTTTGAATGGTGTCTCTTGGTTTCTCTTGTTGAGACTTTGGTTATTTTGTTTTCCTACTCTTAGTGGTATTTGGGACTCTCCACCTTGTGTACTTTGATTTGTTTCTTGAGGTAGCCCTGGAAAAAGGAAACAGACAACCACACTGGGAACAAAGTTACACAAATGTACAGACAAATCCAATAAACACACTAACTTGGCTTTGTCCTCAGCACAGGAAGATTGGACCCGAAGGAGTGATTTGCAACACTTGGTTGAGAAGGGACTGGTCGACGCCATTTTTCTCCCCACAACCACCAAGGCAGGGCCTCCGCCTTTTGGTTTTGCTGACCATTTCTTTCGCTGTGCAGAAGTTTTTTATTTTGATGTACTCCTAATAGTTTATTTTTGCATTTTGTTCCCTTGCCTTGGGAGACGTATCTAGAAAAAAAGTTGCTTTAGTCAGTGTTAAAGAGGTTTTGCCTGTGTTCTAGGATTTTTATGGGTTTAGATCTCACATTTAAGTTTTTAATCCTTTTCAATTTGTTTTTGTGTATGGTGTAAGAAAGTGATCCAGTTTCTTTCTTTTGCAGTTGTGAAATGTTTTAGCTGTATGATATCATCTAATTTCTTTACCTACAAAAGGGATTGACAAGGCTTCTTGACACTGTGGACGAGAGTAAATGGATTCTCTAGCACAAACTCGAAAAGTAGCTAGGACTCACTATACTCCCCCTCAACGCTCTTCATTTTCTCTCTTTTTCTCTCTCTTCTTTGAAGACATATCCATGGGTTTAAGAGAAAGGAAGGCTGAAAAAGTAATATGACAAGTATTTTCTACATCATGGAAAAGTGACAAGTCTTTCTAAGTTTTCCTGAGTTCATCCTAAGAATAAACTTCAGTTATTGAAAATTCATTGTGCTGCATTCCTG
Organism: Hyaena hyaena; assembly: GCF_003009895.1. Classification (NCBI taxonomy): domain Eukaryota; kingdom Metazoa; phylum Chordata; class Mammalia; order Carnivora; family Hyaenidae; genus Hyaena; species Hyaena hyaena. The sequence continues at coordinate 595,847 of NW_024081701.1, forward strand.
ATCTAGTTTATAAAACCCAAACACAAAATTGAATAACTTAAAAGTATTTTAGTTATCTATTACTATGTAACAAAATACTCCCCCAGTTAGTAACTTAAGTTACAAACATGTGTTCTATCAACAGTTTATAAGGGTCAGAAATTAAGGTGGGACTAGGCTAGGTGGTTCTGGCTCAGTCTTTTCCGTGATTGTAGCAAAGGCAGTCAGGGCTGCGGTTCTAGGGGCTGAGAATCTGTTTCTAAGTTCATTCATGTGACTTCTGATGGAGGATTCTCTTGTCTTTTCTTTTCCTCTCTCTCTCTTTCTTTCTTTTCCTTCCTTCCTTCCTTCCTTCCTTCCCTTCCCTTCCCTTCCCTTCCCTTCCCTTCCCTTCCCTTCCACATATTCCTCTCCATAAAGCTACTCACATAACATCATGACTTTCTCTAAAGCAAGAAAAAGAAAAGAGAAATCTCAAGACAGAAGCTTCAGTCTTCTACACCTAATTTTGGAAGTGGCATACCATTACTTCTGCTAACTTCTATTGATCACACAGACAACCTGGAATAGTGTGACAGGAAACTACAAAAAGGTGTGAATACAAAGAGGTGGGGATCATTAGGTGTCAGCTCAGAGGCTGGCTACCAAACACATACTGCCATTATCCACCTTGTGGAGCGGACCCCCCTTGTTCCAATGGTCCAGACAAGGTGTACTCAGCAAGCTGGACATTTTAGAAACATAGGCTTTATTCTAACCTAAGATTATAGTGCGAAAACAGTAAAGATGTCTGAAGCTTCACTGTTTCCAAGCTGAAAGAGTCGAAGAGTACAAAACGTCCACTGAGCATCATGCTTTGCGCATGTTGTCAACCAATTAAATACTTAAGGAAACATGTCCCATCTGGATACTTTGGGGAGGGTCTCAAGTTTATTCATATCTACCCTTTAGAAGAAATACCTTTTCTCTCCCTACTCTTTAAGGTCTCTAAGCTACAGAATTCATGTTACTTATAAAGAAAGACTTCCAAAAACCCAGGGAATTTTCATTTAAATAATATAATTTGATGGCACTCTAGTTGATATTTTTCATAAGGTTAGATTACATTGTGATTCAAATAATTGAGAGATGTGCTTGGCACATAACAGGCAGTCTAAATATTTATTGATTAAATAAGTACATATTTTTACCACTTTTATTGACAATAATAGAAGGAAATATTTTAATAGGTTAGATTATTTTGTTAATATTTCGAAGAAAAGTGGACCTTCTAAGGAAAACTAAAAATTCATTGTAGGGAATAAATTTTAAAAGAAAGACATACACGAGAAGCAAAATGTTATTGCCAGGTTAGAAACTTGTATTTTCAAAAAACTACAATTTAAACAAGAAATGAAGGTTTTTTCGTATCTTTTTTAAAAGGGTCAGTACTCATAAAAATAACAACAAAAATCTCTTTACTTTATTATAGTTTATCTGTCTAGTCTCAATGAAAATTGTATCAGGACTCAAAAGCTGAAATTAAGGTAATTTAAAACCACTTCAAAGATGTTATGAAGTCCCTCTTATTAAATCTTAACTCATAGTACTTCTGAACTATAATTTATAATTCATGATTCTGGAAAGAAAATGAAAAACTGACTTTAAGAAATCATTTTAAAGGCAATTTTAAACTGACAACTTGCTCAAAGATATGAATGACTGAGGAATTTAAATATTCACAAATTTTCTCTCGGTTTTATTATTTTAAGTTATCATAACCTATACTTTAATAATAATCTGAACTATTCAAATACAATGAATAAAAGGTTAAGAAATTGGTTAGCAGATTCTTAGAAATATTGCTTGCACTAAAAATATAGAGGAGGAGGTTCAAGAGAAATGTTTATAGGTGATGATTAAACAATGGTCTTTCAGCTGCTGCTCATTTATTTCAAAATGTAAATCATTCTATATAAAAAATAATTGTTAGAAACACCTTAAATAACCAGAACAATTAAGTTTCTCAGATTTTATAACACTGTCAGTGTAAAACAAAAGTCCAATTTCTTGAAGTTTATTCATTCACTCACTCTGCTTTCCCCATGATTTATTCATCTCCATAGCAATTATCACCACCTAACCTATTATATAGGTATTGTTTCAGTGGTGTACAGTTTATATCCATGTGCTAGAATATGAATTCCACAAGAGGAGGACTCTATCTTTAATACACTCTATTTTATACCTAGATTTACACCAGGAGCTTTATAAATATTTACTGAGGGATGAAGGGACGAATTGTTATCAAATGTCATGCACTGACCTGGGTGCCAAAAATGTCATAATAAATAATGTAGACATGATCCCTAACATGAAAAAACTTATAGCTTACTGAAGGTAAAGACATGTAGACAATTACAGGAACCAATATCACAAACACTGTAAGAGAGACGAACACAACAGTGGTATGAATTCTGAAATTGGAAGAAGGCTTTTGGAATTCAAAACTCAGATCTAAAAGACATTTAGAAATTAGCCAAGTTTTTGAGAAGTGAACAGAAAAGAGAGAAAACTGTTCAACATGAGGAAACCGTATATGCAATGACCCACAGATAAGAGAAATAATGACCTGAAAGAAATTCTGTACAATTCCATTAGAGAGATTAAATTGAGGTGGGAGAGGTAGAAGTTAAGATGTTTTCAACAGATGCTTTCAACACCAAGTAACAGAAAATAATCCCTTTAGGTCCTGAGCAACCTGGGCAAGCAATTAGGTTAGGACTCGGTTTATTTTTTTCTTTTCCCAGGTCCAAGCCCTCACCAAGATTTCATCCTTGGCACCCCAACACTTGCACTGTTGGTCTCAAGTGACTATCAGCACCTCCCAGACACACCCTGAATAGAAACAAAAAAGGAAGGTGAGTCCTGTTTCCAGGAAAATCCACAGATTCACTTTGGTTCATCAGTTTAGGTCACATGAATGCTGGGTACTGAAACATACTAACTGACCTTAGCCAGGTCTCCTGCTGAATCCTTGAAACCTAGATGGAATCTGTATCCCTGACACCACAGTGAACCAACAGAAACCAGGGCCACTTGGTAATGGAAAAAGGAAAATTAAATACATAGGCAACTGGCCTGTTGTATTTGCCAGGTAACTTTATACTGTATCATATAAGCAAGTAAGAGCCACTGAATTGCAATGGAAGGACAAACTCAGAGTCATGTTAGCGATGTCACTCTTTCTGCAATGTGAAAAAAAGAGCAAACAGAATCAAGATAAGAAATAGAGAAACTAGTTAGCAGATTGGTACAAAGTGCTATCAGTAGGGAAAGACTAACAATAAAAGATTTAAGAGATATTCAACCTTTAGAATTGACAGACATTGGAGAAGATTTTAAATGTAAGAAGTGAAGGAGAGAGCAATGTCAATGGTGATCCCTTTGTAATGACTGGCCACATGGACATGTATGGCAGTCCCACAAAACCAAGAAGGAAAAACAACTAGTGGCAGGAAATAATGAGTTGATTTCTCGATATGAGTTTGACATGTCTACAGTTTATAACCTTAAAGTTGTTTCAGTTCTCAGAGTCTTGCCATTTCAGACGTTAAAGAAGTTGTATAATTCTACAGTAGAAGTAAAAAGTAGATATAATCTTTACTGGTTATTAGCCAAGGACCTGTTTACTTTTTGTACTTAGTTTTTGTTCCATGATTTCTTACTACTAATACTATTTTCCCAAGCTAAAGGTTAGGAAGAAAAAATGAAGAGACCAGAAGCATATAATAAATCATCTGTGTTTTCCTCTACAAGAAACAGAAATGCATATTAAATACCACGTGCTACAATGATATGGAAATAAAATAAGCAGAAATATCTTGATTCAGTGTACAGCGTAGCAAACACTGCATTTAGATAATATCAAGGTCAAGTAGTAACACATGCAAAGGGAAACTAGAGCAAGATTTTTTTAAGCCTAACAATATAAAAAAATTATTATTGCAACATGGATACCCAAGTTGCTTATAAAATTGGGAGCATCTTTGTGTGGGACAGTCTCTACCTGAAACATCACTTGGAAGAAGAGAGCTAGCTAGGCAGTAAGATTAGCAGCTGCAGTGTAAAACTGATTCAGCAGCAGATGTGAGGCAAAACTCCTTGTTTCCAAATTTGCTAGAGGGATGTAGCCTTATTAGGGAGGAAGCTGAATCTAGGTTATACAATAATGAAGTAGACAAAAAACATAGCTGAACTGTACTTCATAATAAATCACTGAGAATTTCAGGACGGAAGAGAACAGAGAAGAAAGGAGAGAAAGGAGGAAAGAGGTGGGGGAGGAAGGACAGAATCAGTCAGGAAGGATGTATAGTGGAGAGCAGCACAGAGGGGAAAGGCGAAGAGAGAGACAACACAACAAAGTAACCAGAGGAGAACTTTCTTGGGGCTAAAAGCAATGTTTTAGAAAAGAGTACTTTATATTCAATTCTAAGTTATTTTCATGGATATATATTAAACCCATATTTTCAGGAAAGTCTGACATACTGATATGTCCACATTTGGTGATATTGAGGAGGAAATAAAGGGAGCAGTCATGGGATATGTGATCATCCCTACAATTACCCCTTATACCAAGTGGTGATAGAGTAAAACCATCTTCTCAAGAGGAAAGATAGGAGTTCCAGGTCCAATGGCAATTTCCCTTGCATTTAGGCTTAGGTTTCATTCTAATGAACTCAAAATGAAATTATGTTTACATAACATAATTCCTTCATGTATTTAATGAAGGCAGCCAAGAGCAAACTGAATGGCTGCATGCAGTATAAAGAACAGTGTTTCAATGAAGCAATTAAAAAGTAGAACTGACCTAAGGGAGAGCTACAAATATACAAATAAAGGTGAACTTAATTACGTCAGTGGCAAGTGAACTTAAATGAGGCAAGTCTGACATCTTTTCTATACTAGAATAAATCTGTACAACACATACAAAGTGTTAAAGGCCATTCTATTCAACATTTATCAATATGATACGTTTTTGAGGATGTAGACCAAATTTCTAATCATAGCCCTAATGCTATATGTCTTTTTCTAATGTGTTGCATTTCTGTTACAGTTGCTTAACTTACAGGATTTCTATGAAGTCATTTTTGAAAATAATTCAAAATTGAATATAAGATATGCCAACCCGGGGCACCTGTGTGGCTCAGTCAGTTGGGCATCTGACTTCGCCTCAGGTCATGATTTCATGGTTGGTGAGTTTGAGCCCTGGATCAGGCTCTGTGCTGACAGCTCAGAGCTTAGAGCCTACTTCAGATTCTGTGTCTCCCTCTCTCCCTCTCTGACCCTCCCCCACTCACGCTCTGTTTCTCTCTGTCTCTCAAAAAACAAATGTTAAAACAAAATTTAAAAAAAGATGTGCCAACCCATCAATGAACCTTTTTTCAAATAAAATCTATGCAACATTTTTTTTGCAGAAAATAAAAATAGTTCAAATTATGACCCATTGGAAACAATTAGTGTCTTTTGCTCTCATGCTTCTTAATTATGGGATTTTTATAACCTTCCCGATTTGACTGTTAGAAAAAGGGGAAAAATCATTATTTCTAATTGCTATGACAGATTCATTACAAAAACTACTTTCAGGAAAGTTACTAATTTACTTGTTAAAAAATATGTATTTTGTAATTACCAGGAGTAAGAGATGCAAAACAAAACCAACTCTCCCTGTCCAGGATGCTCATAAATATCTGAGCATCCAAATAATAGAAGGTATTTTAAAGGAAAATGGCAAGAAAGTATAGAAAGAATGGCAGGGTCTACTCTGGTTGAATCATAATATCTCTGTAAAATAAGAATGATAAACCTAACATAGACAATTTCTGTGAGCATCAAATAAGATAATGTTTGTAGAGCACTTGAGACATGTAATTGTTTAGTAAATTTTTTAACTGAATCCTCCCCACAGGTTCAAATATCCTAGTTTTACAGATGAGGAAACTGAGGCCAAAATCATCCAGGTAGTAAATGGTGAGGCTGATATTCAGACCCATCAATATGACTCAAAAGGTGGTAGTCTTAAATCATGTCCTGTAACAATGTTCAAATGTACTACTACCATGCCCACAACTTCTTGCACTAGGCAATAGAGTTTTTGTTTTGTTTTGCTTTGTTTTTTGTTTTTGTTTTTGTTTTTTTTTGTTAGCTAACTATTAAATGAAATATTCACAGACAGGTCAGCATTTATCCTCCAATGAATATGGTCATGTGTTTACACACAACAAAATTATTTGCATAAGATAATGAATCTTAAGGATTCATGTCTTATTGAAGGTATGGGGCATAGGAACTGATGACCAAGCCAGGGAAGAAATAAGACATATTCAATACAGGAAGCAGTCAGAAGCACAGTAAGGCTGGCATAGTATTGAAATAATAAGTTAGGGGTCAACTCAGGTAGGTGATACCTACATAGAGGATAACAACAAAGGCAAAGGCAAATATAGGAATAGAAGTAGGAATACCAGCGACAGGAAAAATGAAATAGTAACAAGAGTTAAAATATAGTAAGTACAGCAAAACTCCATCATAATACTGTATGTGACATTTAAAAAAAAATGACCTATACAATGTGAAGTTACACTATATGAAGTTAATGAAATAACAGAGGTAAGGCTGCTGCAGAGAACTGTGGCTGACTGTGAATTACATTTTATCCAAAATGTCACTATTGCAGAGTACATTATCTCAGTGTTTCACTGTGCCAGTCACACACCCAGCAAAATTTTTAGGGCTTTACTTGTAGTAAACTCATTCATCAACAACCTGATAGTGTTATTTCTCCATCTATGCAGAAAAGAAAACTGAAGCACAGTGAGGTTAGTAACTTGCTCAAGGTCAAATAGCCAATAAAAGGCAGAACGAGAACAAAGATCCATGCTGTCCACCTCTAGAGTCCACTCATAACTAGGCAACCCTTCCTCTGCAAAGTCAGGCATCAACCAGCTAATGTCAGAGAATCTGGCAGTTGGTAGCAAGACTCACATCACTGGTTAGAGATCTGAGGCATGGGGTCAGTGCTCTAGTCTTTATGGCACAGGAGATGAGAAGACACTATAATAGTGGCTGGCATATAATATACAATTAAGGACTGTTAGCCATAAAAATACTAATTGTTGTTCCTGTTGTAACAAGAGAAGAAACTTCTATAGGCTGAATCTACTCCCCTACGGAGTTCCTATGTTGAAGTCTTAACCCGCAGTGTAAAATGTGACTGTAGATAAGGTCTTTAAAGAAGTAATTAAGTGAAAATGACGTGTGCTCCTCAGGATATGCTCCAATCCAATAAGAAGAGAAGACTAAACACATGTGTGTACAGGAAACAGACATGCACAGAGGAAAGACCATATGGAAACACAAGGAAAGAGACAGCTGCAAGCCAAGGAGAGAGGCCCCAGATGAAACCATCCCTACCCACACTTTGATCTCAGGCATCCAGCCTCCAGAACTGTGAGAAAATACATTTCTGTTGTTTAAGCCTGCCAATATGTGGTGCTTTGTAATGGCAGCACCAAAATGTGTGAAACACAGCATGAACAGGAAATGTAGTAGGAGATCGGCATTAAATTCAATATGAATGAGATTGTGGCAAATACTGCCACAGGGACTGACATAATAGAGAGAGACTCCAGACAAGAGCTCAGGTACTTGGTCTGGGTGGGACAAATATTAGAGCATGAATAATAGCAAAAGTAGTTAGATGCCAAGCTGCTGTTCTAAAGCTTCTTAAATATCTACTGCTAAGGAGGGGACTGAAGCTCAGGGATGGAGCAGAGTTTTCATCAGCAGAATGTTAAGTGTGTGAAGATACAACTGGAGAGTCATGAAAAGTAGGAGACTGCCTAACTGTTATAATGCACCAATATTACATGCAAAAAAAGGAAACAATGATTTTTTTAATGCTTATTCATTTTGGGGAGGGAAATGGGGGAGGATCAGAAGGGGGCTCTGAGCTGACAGCAGCGAGCCCAATGTGGGGCTCAAACTCACAAATCTTGAGATCATGACCTGAGCCAAAGTCAGACACTTAACTAACTGAGCCACCTAGGTGTCCTAAAAGTAATCTTAATTTAAAAATTCTTCCAAATTAAACTTCAATGTATGTTAGGCCTAAACTAGGTGACTACCTCTGTAGTTTGTCTATTTTTAATTCAGTGATGAATGGCCCAAGTAACGGTGAAAATTTCCTAAAAATAATATGATTATGAAATCTGTAAGTCATGTAGTACTCAAATACTTGTTTAGAACTTCCTTGTAATCTATTAATCTGTTTTAAATAAATACTAATTTTTCTGCTGTTCATGTAGGTTTCATTTTATTACTTTTTTGAATATACCTATATCTTTAACATTAGGTATGTCTAGATGTGAGTAATATACATTGGGTTGAGTTGATAGAATTATTCCAGAAGAATGGCGTCAATAATAGTTTTCTTTCCTATTGGATTCCCCCCTCCCTCCTCCACACCTACTGCATTTAATAGCAATATAACTGAAGAAACAAGATCTGGTAGTGAGATCATTTTTCTTTGCATTCTTCAGTAACAATATATATTGCATACTCACAACATCAAAATCGATCAAATAGACACAAGCGAAAAGTTCAGTGAATGATGTTATAACCAGTTACAATTGAGAAATAATAAAAAAGTACACAGTGTGGAATAACTGTCAGTTGAAAACATTTGAATGTGGAGGCTTTCAGTTTTCAGAACTCAATCGCAATAAGAAAAGCAGACAGAAAGAGCTAAAAGCACACCCTCCCTCACTCTTTGAACATACTCCCCTATTACAGATGATTCAGGACATAGCACATTAATGCTTTTCACAGGTTTGATGGTGAGGCTCAGTAGAAACAAGTCTCCATTCCAGATTAATGAAACCTAAATGTAATGATAATTATAATGATCAAAAGCACAGGGACCACTGCCATTGTTTCAGGATTTCTATGTAAGGAAAGCGGTAGGATTTTTTTTACAAAGCTTTATTTTTGAAATGGTGTTTTTAAATTAGTAGATGGAGAAATGCTGCACCTATTAGTCATGAGCAAAGAATGTGTAGCTGCTGACCTCCTATGCATTCTTCAGGTGCAACTCATCTATTGTCCTGTTTCCTTAGAGAAGGAAACAAACTAGTCACTAATATCAAGGATACAGTGCCAATCAGCATGATATTAATTAGCATATTCACATTGAATCTTTGTAATACTCTAAAGAAAATCATGGCAACCTGTGATAAGGACAGTTTTCTACTTATTACAGAAGATCACGGGTAACTAAGACTGCAGTGGAAATTATCAGAGTCTCAATTTTATTCCACAAGATCATACCGACAGCTGTCCTAATTCAGTCATTTGTAAGATGAGCAATATGGCTGACATTTTAAGATACCAGTTATGTGTCTTTACATACTTATGATATTTTAAATACTTAAATAAATAAATAAATAAATAAGAGTACATGCTTTGAGTATTTTAATACCACATTCATAAAAGATTATTTAGATTTTCCTTTATTCTCCTTCAGAATATGCTAAACCTCTGCAGAGATCTTTCTAGCTTTTAGCTACCAAGGAATTATACATTTTTCTTGAACAGTAATTGTTATTTTCAGATAAAATGTGCCAGAGTCTGAGGGTTTTGTGTATGTATAAAAGAGTAATTTTAGCCCTCAAAGATTTTCCAAGGAAAGCTACAATGTGAATAAATTGCAACATATTTTATTAATATGAATTAGAGAGTCTTACAGATGAATTAAATATCCAACATATTTCTGCTTGTTATACAATGCATATAAATTAAGAATAAATGAAAAACAAGCATTTTTATACATGGTTCAAAACATTTGAGCTATGTTTTCTGTAATCTTTTAAGCCTCTGAGAGTACTATTTTTAAATTTAAATAAATGAAAAACTAGAAATGACCATAAGGAAATTAATTCCTACAAATTCACTTTTTAGACCTTCTAGTGGAACGTTTCTAAAACTGATTTTTCTCAGAAACTTAAGGCCTCTACACACGTAGGGAAGATAAGAAAAACCTAGGAACTCCTATAAAGATATTGTAAGCTCTTAGACAAGAGCATCACCATTATAATCAATTAATTTTATTTCCATAAAGTCAACTGAGCTCTACTAAAATTTACTAAGCACATACTGTGTGTAGACACTAAGGTACATACTGGTTTCCTGAAACTCAGGATCAGGAGATAAAATCTCTACATTCTCCTGATTATCAGCCAGGGTAAATCAGAGCCAGAACCACCATTTCTAAAATTAATTTTTTAAATCATGATAGAGTCAGAACTGAAAAACTAAAAAAATTTCTTTTGTATATGGGCTCATTAATTATTCATTTATTTTCTCAACAAATATGTAATAAGTATATCTCTGCGCCAGATAATCTTCAAAGCACTTTATATAACTTACTACAGTAATGTTTTTTAAAATGTTATGAGAAAGGCATTAAGCTTTACATATTATATTTAAGAAATTGGAAACCAGTAAAATTTTTCCATGATTAACTAATCTTTCACGTTTTTGTCAATCAAGTTACCATCCACTTATCCTTCAATGAATTAAGTGTTTGGTACTGGGAAACCATGAGGAAAACAGACCCATTCCTGCCGTCTTGGAGTCATATTAGAGACCAAGAACTCCCTCAGATCCAAGCTCTGCTCTTCAAGAGGAAGAAGCACTCCGAACACATTCAAGGGCCTTCTTCAAAATTGTCAAAGTTCCCCTTCTGTGCCTGGGGCCAGTAGATGCCAGAAGTTATGGCAGGGCTGAGAGTCTCAGGCTCAGACTAGGACCCATGTGGGGTTCCCCTGGTTTCTGTGTTTCTCTTTCAGATACTTCTCAAATTTCAGTCCTACCCACAGATCAACCAGAAGCCCCAAGGTACTCTATGACTGATGCCTAGGAGGTTGTCCCAAGGCTCCTGGGATCGACCTTATTTTCTGGAGGGTGGCCTAGAGAAAGTATTGCTCTATGCAAGTCAGTGAATTATTTCTTTCACAGGATTATGTACGATTTGGCTTCCAGAACACCGTTGACAAGGGGATCGTGTGTGATGCTCACTAACACTGGGCATGAGTTCAAAACTTTGAGATACCAACAGTGCACTGCTGACCCTTTGACTTGAACTCATTTGTTGGATCTTATGTATGTCAGATCTCATATATGTGCTTTCTGACACTGTGCTGTAGTATCTGAAGATGGTGACAGGTCTATTTTCTTTTTTATTGGTGTGTGTGTGTGCGTGCGCTTGCGCTTTCTTTCTTTTTTTTTTTTTTTGAGACCTATATTTTCCCCTGTGTACTCCCACTACTGGCACCCAGGGCATCACCACCAATCTGTAGGCTCTATGCCTTATGTAAGGTAGTCCTCTGGGGTTGTTGCGCCTAATCCATACAAAGGCTTCTGAGACTATTTTTCCACAAACCCTTCCGATCAATGCCCTCTATTGCCTCCCATAGATGTGATGGGAGTGATACTTTTCCAGATCAGTCTTAACCATACTGGACAAAGACAAGAAACAGCCATTCTTTGCTCAGATAGGACCACTCTTCTCATTGCACCCATGTGGCAAATTTCGTAGTATCCCACTATTATTCACTACAATCTACTGCCTTGGAATGGGCCAGCTTAGTAAATTATATTGATATATAATGAGGGTCATTGACCTTTGTAGTCACTGATCTTTGAGGGTGGCACTAAACTCTGTCATTTATGCGTCTCAGATGCAGTATAGCTTCTGATTTATTATCTTGTCCAAGATAATATAATTTTAGGGATCTGGCTTTTCCTCACATGAAAACAGAATGATGGTTCTTCCAGATGCTAAATACAGCCGTATCAGATTCTCAGGAAATTTTCAAATAACCACACAGGTTAACCCTGGACTCCTCAAAGTTATAGTGAGAGATACTGGAGTTCTCAACTGGCCTCCATAAGCTTCAATCTAATACAAGCTCCTTGATGGCATTAAATTTTTTTAAAAAATATTTATTTATTTTTGGGAGAGAGAGGACATAGCACAAGTTGGGGGTGGGGGAGCAGGTGAGAGAGAAGGAGTCACAGAATCTGAAGCAGGCTCCAGGCTCTGAGCTGTCAGCACAGAACCTTACTCAGGGCTCAAACTCACAAACTTTGAGATCATGACCTGAGCCAAAGTCAGATGCTAAACTGACTGAGCCACCCCGGTGCCTTTTGATGGTATTTTTGAACTCTCAATATCAGTATAAGCTTGAACCCCCCTATATCCAACAGCTTTAAAGAATTTTGAAAATTTACTTTCTTCAGAATGTAGTTACTCTGAGAAATGACAGTAGTATTTGGGGGGTTAATGACTGAAGGAATCACTACTGTATATCTCTGGGTGTTGTGGGGTTCTTCAAGAGAACATGGCCTATTCATCAATTCATGGGCTCTAGGTCTTAGAAATGGACCACATTTATAAACTGAATAATGATGATCATTTTCCACGGCAGTAGGTGGTATCAGCCACTTGATTATCCCCTTGTAATCTACCTAGTCCCCCAAAACACCCAGGCTGATCCCTGCAATTGACAATTCTTTGGGGCAATTTGGTCTACTGCCCCTTATGGTAATATCATCTACCTTGTCTCCAATGTTTAGGTGCTATCCTTAGCTCCTCTTCTGGGAAGCTATTATTTTAATGACACTAGAGAAACTGTTTTCACCAGTATTTCCTACAACCAACTCTGCTCAACACAGGATAGCCACCATTGAGCTTCTCGGTATTACTGATATCCCTCTTTTTAGTAAATTCCTTGATCTGCTGTTAAGGAGATATCCTCTTAGCACTCTAGGGTACATGTAATCTGTTGGGTACTGAGATCTTATGGTACCTACCTCTCTGAGCTTTTGTTGACACTCTAATAAGGCATATCTGACATCTTCACCTTATTTCAAATGCACCATCATCATTTTCAAGCTTCCGAGATCCCCAGAGCATGCTAATAAAACAGATTATAGGTTCTTTTCCTATGAACTTGAATGTTGGGTAATAAAATACTGCCCTTACCTCAACAAACCTTCTCTTATTCAATCTTACAATATAATGTATAATATAATCTATGTAAAATAGTATAATCTAGCCTTATATGCAAGTATATATACAAAAATAAATTTTATAGTCCACATTTCCACAGGAGATGGTGACTTTTTAGAATAGTTTCAGATTTACAAAAAAACTGCCAAAATAGTACAGCATTTTCATATATCCCAAACCTAGTTTCTCCTATTGTGAACATTAGTGTGGTTGGTTCATTCGTTACAATTAACTAACCAATACTAAAACATTATTATTAACTAAAGGCTATACTCTATTTAGATTTCCTTAGCTATTACCTAACGCCCTCCTTTTTGAAAACTTAACCAATACACTACATTCCCTTTAGTCATTATGTCTCCTTATGTTCCTCTTGACTGTGACAGTTTCTCAGACTCTCTTTGTTTTTCATGACCATGACAGGTTTGAAGATTGCTGGTCAGGTATTTTGTAAAATGGCCCTCCACTAGGATTTGTCTCTACATTTTTGTCAAAATTAGACTGTGGGTTTGGTGTGATGGGAGGAAGACCACAGGGATTAAGTGTCATTTTCATCACATCATAACAAAGGTACAAACTATCAACATGACTTATCACTTCTGATACTGACTCCGGCCAGCTGGCTAACAATAGTATTTGTCAGGTTTCTCCACTGTAAAGTTATTCTCCCCACACCTCTTTCCATAATGTACTCTTCGGAATGAAATCACTGTGTACAGCCCACATTTAAGGTGAAGTCAGTTATGTTCCACCTCCTAAGCTTAGAGTTTTAATATTTATTATTTTAAATATTTTGCATAGGATATTTCTCTCTTTTCCTTCATTTATGTCTTATTTAATCAACTATTTACATCAGTATGGACTCACATAGATTTATTTTATATTTTGCATTATAACCTATTACTACTTTATTTTATTGCTTAAATTTTCCACTGGGAAAATTTTCAATTGGTTCTTGTACACTTTGACATACCTCCTTCAAAGCAGTTTGTACTTTCTTCACTCTGACACAATCGATGCTACAGGCTCATCTTATATATTTCTTGCCCCAGCCCTAGAACCAGCCAAGCTTCCCAAGGAGCCCTGTGTTTTGTTTTGTTCTGTTTTCTTCCTCCCTCCCTCCCTTCCTTTCTAAATGTCATTAGAAAATAAGATCTAGGAGGTACCTGGGTAGCTCAGTCAGTTAAATGTTTGACTCTGGATTTCAGCTCAGGTCATGATCTCAGTTTGTGAGTTCAAGCCTCATGTCGGGCTCTGCACTGACAGTGGAACCTGCTTGGGATCCTCTCTCTCCCTCTCTCTCTGCCCCTTATGCTCTCTCTATCAAAAACAAATAAACTTGTAAGAAGGGAGAGGTAGTACCTGGGTTGTCGGTTAAGTGTACAACTCTTAAAAAAAAAATCTGGGTTTCGAGTATGATCATTGCTACTAAATGCCATTGATTCTAGACTCTCTAGCTGTGAAAAGAAGGAAATATATGCATGTATCTTAACACACACACACATGTATGTGTATACACACACATATAAACATATGCTTTATATACACTCACACATATAAACATATGTTTCTATATGTGACCATACTTTTGTATGTATCTATATTAAGCTAAAATGAGTTCATATTGATAATCTCCAACTCTAATTCATGCCACATAGAATATTCTGATTACTTTTGTATGCTTATCTATAAAAGCACACTCCCAACAGTGAGAAACTTGGTTTCCAGAGATGGTACTTTTTACTTAATCTCTGTGAAGTAACACAGCTCCAAATTCTGTATTTTAAACTATGCATACCTACATTGTACAAAATACTGTATAACCCACACAGCTCTCAGCTCCAAGCTCATCATTTCATATATTTTTCTGTGATGCTGGTGTAGAGTCTATGCAAATTACACTTTATAGACTCCTTTGTCAGCTAGATTACTGTTAAGTTCTGCCTTGGGGGGGGGCAATAAAAAGAAATGGGAAAGTATATGAGGGAAGGGCCTTGAATCACATTTTATTCAGTTTCCATCAGCACTGATCCAACAGCAGCAAGTTGATGGCTGCAGCCTACAGTTTCTTCTTTCACTTCAAACAGTAGCCACACTATACCCACTCAGGTTTGGATATAACCTGATCCTGTACCTTTTATGTAGTGGGAATAACAACTATGTCTCCCTTACTTATCCTTCGAGCTAAATGCTCCTTATGTTGGGGCACCTGGGTAGCCTCAGTTAAGTGTCAAACTCTTAATTTCAGCTCAGGTCATGAGTTCGTGAGTTTGAACCCAGAATCGGGTTCTGTGTTGCCAGTACAGAACCTCCTTGGGATTCTCTCTCTCTCTCTCTCTCTCTCCCTCTCTTGCCCTTCCTTCCCTCTCTCTCAAAATAAATTTAAAAATAAGTTTAAAGGAATTTTTAAAAATAGAGTTTAAATCCTCCTTAGACTATCCAAATATCCAACAGTATCCTTGGTGGTCTGTGTACCTGGCAGATTATGACACTTCCACAGAAATCTAACACCAGTTGAGAGGAGTTTTCCCAAGGAATTCCAAGCTTGAGCCTTGGTGAGCAGAGCTCTCCCAAAGAAGTCCAGACTTGAATGCTGTAGGGCACCTCCTCTAATCTCCTATAATCTGATAATACATCTCTTTTGTTTCCTAGCTTCAGGAATGGTAACCGCTACCAACCATTTTTTACCTTCAATTTTTTGTAAACTTATTTTATTAGAGAAAGAGAGAAAGAGACAGAGAGAACAGGAGAGGGACAAAGAGAGGGGGAGACACAGAATCTGAAACAGGCTCCAGTCTCTAAGCTGTCAGCACAGAATCCAAAATGGGGCTTGAACTCACCAACCGTGAGATCATGACCTGAGCTGAAGTCAGATGCTTAAACTACTGAACCACCCAGGTATCACAACCTTTATTAACTTTAGATGTTACTGGCATCCCCTTTTTGCTCTTTCCCATCGTTATTTTGACTTTCATCATTATCTTATCCAACCTGCATATTAAATGTACTCTATTTGAAATACTTGGTATTTTGCTTTCCTCAATGAATTCTAACACTGTCATCCTCATTTTTTTCTCCAAATTACATATTTTAATCATGCCTACCTCAATGTGTTTTTGTGAAGATTAGTTTAGTTTCTAAATGCAAATTACTTAACATAATGCCTCACAACTAAGAAACAATCAATATTTATTATTTTTCTCACCAACTACACTAGTGGAATGAGATTTAAAGGCAACCTTCCCATCAGAAGAACAATGTTCCAATATAAAATCGTGAGCCTGGCTAGTTTCAGTTTTTTTGTTATATTTGTTTTGTTTTTTTACAAATAGTTTATTTATTGTCAAATTAGTTTCCACATAACACTCAGTGCTCATACCCACAAGTGTCCTCCTCCATGCCCATCCCTCCTCCCCCCCACATCCATCAGTCCTCAGTTTTTGCCAGCATTCAAGAGTCTCTCATGGTTTGCCTCTCTCCCTTTCCCCCACCATTTCCGCCCTT